>NC_133660.1:249687039-249832983 GCF_037893015.1 Macrotis lagotis
CACTTAAGCCATTGTTCTAGACTGTTCTCTATGTGTCAATTATAGTATATGCAGAACAATGAATGAACTACATTGATAGAAAAGCCTTCCTCACATGGAAGTGATTTGACCCATGGAATCAAAGTTTTAGAAGAAGGAAGAAAATGAGGAGGAATAAAAAGGAGGAGGAACAAATACACATAGAATCACAGAACTTTAATGCTATTATTTTAAAGAAGAAGAAACTGAGTCTTAAGATGATAAAGTGGCAGATATGAAGTTAGAGTATCTTGGTCCAGAGCTCTTCCTCCTGACTTGGAGTTGCTATAGTTTTTGCTCACATCTATGATTTCTCAAATTATAAGCATTTTTATTTTGATGAAAACAATAGAGCCAGATTTTATGTTAAAATGGCAAATAATTCAAGCTATCCCAAAGCAGAATGGGGTATCTTAAGAACTATTGGATTCACCATTTAAAAATATGTATTTATTTATTTATATTATTCCATTTGTACATGCATATTTCCAAATTCCAGAATTTCCCTCTAGCTTTCCTTCCTACCCCCTCACTTCAGCAGGGAATAGTCAGGTTAATAGTTTACATATATGTTTTGTTAAACATATTTACAAATTAGTAATTTTGGGCATAAAGAATTAGGATTAAGGGAAATATTGTGTTCTCCATTGAATGAAACTCCTTTCTGGACCCTGGAAGGCCATGTTGCCAGAATATTATTAAAAGGGAGTTCTGTTCACATAGAAATTGGAACAGTTCATCCCTCAGATAACTCACAACTTTGGGATTCTTTGTTAAGATAGAACTTTCTAAAAAGAAGAAAAAAAAAAGGAAGAGCAAAGGAGAAAGGGAGGTGAAAACAGAAAAAGGGAGAGGGGAGAAATGGAAAGGAAGGGAAAGAAAGAGGAAAAAGGAATGGGGGGAATATAGATAGATAGAGAGAGAGAGACAGAGATAGAGATGAGATACAGATAGAGATACAGCTAGAGATAGAGATAGAGATAGATACAGACACAGATACAGATGCAGATGCAGATACAGATATATAGATATAGATATAGATATAGACATAGACATAGACATATAGATATAGATGATATAGATATAGATGTAGATATAAATATAGATATAGATACAGATATAGATGATACAGATATAGATATAGAAGTAGATTTAGATATAGATAAATTAGATATAGATAAATTAGAAATATGAAATAAAGTAGAAACTGGGCAATTACTTATGGAATGTGATCAATGAGGAAGAAGCCAAAAAACACAATTTCCTTCCAAATATGACTTTTGGGAGCTTAATTAGCTTGTACCATTATCTATCTTGATAATATATTTTTTCTTTGTAAACCCAATCTACTAAAGTGATACTAAGATTTGTCTTCATGAAGGAGGCAGCTTTACATTGACCATATGCACAATTTCATGAAAAAATTAAGGAGTAGCTTGAGACCTAACTAGAAGATTTATGGTTAAAATGACAACCACATATCTCAATTTTAAGGCTTAACTTTTCTTTTAGAATACCCTTTTATACCATTGGTCACCATTATATAACATAAGGTATGTGATGCAGGGGATCGGAATGGGGATCCATAATTATATTTTTAATAGCTGTTGGATCTTTTGAGAAACATTTATCAAGTCACTTTAGTCATATCAAGTAGAATTAGGTATACTCCCCTATCAAAATACAAGTAATCAAATAACTATTGAATACTTACATCAAAATATACTATGCTTCTACCAATGGGGGAGGAACAAGTCCAGTCTCTTAAAAAGAGTTTACATTCGACTGGAAGAACAAATACAAGGAATTACCAAATGATATCTTCAGGATGAAATAGCCACAGAATCTCAGAGCTGGAAGACACATCATATTAAATTGAGCTTGACCAACAGTTGAACATTGGAAAAGATGTCATTTAACTCATACTTGAGGTGTCATAGACACTGCTTGAAGGTTTCATTTGATCAACAACACGCCAAATGATGCCCAAACCAGATTGAAATATAAGTTGAAAATATTTAACAAAACAAAATAGAAGATAACTTTTTTTAAATCAAATGAATATGTATTTTTGTGGGGATTATTGGCCCCCTTTCTATTTGAGTTTGACCACAGTGTTCTAAATATATGAACAGGATCGTGTAGAACTGGAGTAACTATTCCCTGGTGCTGAACCCAGTGACTCTCTTCATAACTTAAGATTTCTGTAGCAACCACTATATAACACAACTGAGTTATATTGAATTTCAGTCCACTCAAATAGGGTTCTTGATGCCCTAATATTTCTAAACATTTTGAAAATTATGTTTTAACTATTTAAACCTAATTAATTTGTGTAACAAATTTTATTTTATTTTAAGCACTAAAATATTCTTCTGAGAAGGGATTCATAGGTGCTGCCAGACTGCCAAAGAGAAGCCCCTGACAAAAACAGGTCAGGAACCCTAGCAACAATATCCTCAGAAATAAAAAAAAACTGTTCAGTGAAAATGAATATTCTTAACCTCTTGAGTTCTGCCCTTTGCCATTTTTCACAACACTGAGTCAAAGTCAAGAATATATAGATCAAAGTTCTCAGCAAATTTTAGGGAGAGAGGAAAAAAGGTTCTTTTCATCAAACTTTGTTCCAAAAAAAAGAATTTCTATTTCAGTAACTATAACATGTGTCAACCTGTGATATTGGAGGATGAAAATCAAATTGATTCTAACATAGCATATGGAAGATAAGGAGATATTTTTTCAATATTTTCATCTAGAATAGATGTGTCAAATTCAAATACAAAATGGAATCCATAAAATCATATATAATAGATCCTGTGGAATGCATATTGGCTCAGAAAACCATATATCAAAAGTATTATCTATTATATTTTTATTTATTTTGTTTTATATTTCCCAATTATATTCAGTTGAAGGGCTATCTTTGATTCCTCTTGTCTAGACTGAATCGAATTAATTCTAGCAATGCCTCTTAGAAATTCTCTTTATCTGTTTTCTAAATGTTCATTCAGGAGTTTGACCAAGCTTCTGAGTCTGATTGCTTCTATTCTTAATTATTGATATTTATTTTTTTAGTTATTTATTTTCATCCATTTGTATATGCATATTTCCAAGTTACAACATTTCCCTCTACCCTCCCTTCCCAACCCCTCCCCTTAGCAGGGAACAGTCAGGTTGAGCCTGATTTTGAGGCTATTTCAGGCTCCTCCAGTGACCAATGTCTCAATTTACTGCAATGATCTAAGTACTAAGTAATTTCTTTACAAAAATTGCATGATACACGATATGTTCTATGGAAATTTTTAAGAACCATATTGGACATCCTTTTTGAGAGTCAAGCACTAAAAACTTTGCTCTATGACTAGTCTTTCATTGAATCAACTGAGTGATCTAATATCATTCGTTATTTGAAGGTAGAAATAGATTAGTTTTTAAAAATTATATTATTTTTATCTGTAGCAGTAGAAAACATGTTTGTTCCTTTTTAATGAAAAGAGTAGGTATCATTTTTCTTGTTTAATATTTTTAGAAATGCATATTGGTTTCCAGAAGTTCAGAAGGATATCATAAAATCCCCATATTGTGGAAAAACATTATAATATCTGTCACCTATTCATAGAATAATCTTATTGAATATTCATGGTAAATAGGTGACAAATAACCAAATTATGTTGGCCAGAAAGTCCTTTCTATTAAAAAAAAATGTTTTACTGAAGGAGCTCCTCCTTATCTATATGTTCCCAAAATTCACAAAAATCCAATGTTACCTTTTCACATAGGTTAATTTCTATAGTAGATTGCCTCTTAAATTCTATTTCTTTTAAATAATTCTATCTACAAATTAAGTTAGCCACTATTTTGTGATATATTTGAACGGATATACACCATGTACACAAATGTACAAAGATAGATAGAAAGCTAGATGGATAGATAGATAAAACCCACATACAATATCCTTTCCTTGGTATCTAAAACTCTTTATAAATTAGTCCTCTCCTATTTTTCCATTCTTCTTTCATATTGATCATCACCACTCACTCTGATCCAGTGATACTGACCTCCTGGGTGGTTGATAAATAAGTTAGTCCATCTTTCAACTCCAGCCATTTTCTCTGTCTCTTCTGCCAGAAATTTTCTTTCTCCACATCTCCTCCTACTGGCACTCCTGGATCCCTTTAAGTAGCAACTTTTCTCTCACTTCATACATGATGCTTTCCTCCAAAGTTCTTGATGATAGTCCCTTCCTTCTCTTAATTATTTCCTCTTTATCCTATATTTAGCTTGTTTATAAATGTTGATGGATAGATAGATGAGAGAGAGAGAGAAAGAAAGACAGAGAGAGAGAGAGAGAGAGAGAGAGAGAGAGAGAGAGAGAGAGAGAGAATGGCTCTTTGATTGTTTTGATATATCAACTTCTCAAATAGTAAAATCCCTTTAGGAAGCCAACCAACACTTTATTTGAGGCCCATAATCTTAGATGTACTGAGTCAATAACAGATTAACCAGCTGGCCCTGAGAAATATATTTAGTGTGTTTCGATGCCTGGACTTGACCTATGTTTTCCCACTTTGGAAGAATGGTTCTATATGTAGCACAACAGAGGTTCTCAAACTTTTTGGTCTCAAATTTCTTTCTACTCTTAGAATTACCTAAAGAGCTTTTGTTTGTGTGGGTTATAGCTTTTGCTATTGAGTCTACTAGAAATTTAAATGTGTGTTATGGAAAAACATAATTTTGACTTTATGGACCTCCTACAAGAAGAGTGTTGAATACCCCAATGGGAATAAGACCAGGCTTTAAGACAGAATACACCACACCATACCAGTTATATGTTTTTAACTGGTTCTTTCTTTGCCTCTTTTTCTCAATATAAACATACATATGTAAGTATATAATGTGTGTACAGATATAGTGCATATGTATATATACCCCAACACACAGAAACAGATATATACACTATATATAATATTTATGTCCTGCACAATAATATGAACATAGATACACACATAAATAACTAAGATGGATGACATACATACATACACATGTGTAAATATGTAAGTTTATACCTATATATTCTTATATTCCTAAAGTGCTAATACAGTTCTGTGGATAGAATACAAAATTGAGATTAAGGAAGATTTGGATTTAAAGAATACATTTAGCATATTAATTATGTAACCACAGGTAAATCAGTTAACTTATATGAGTATTGTCAAAGAAGAATACAAGTAATAGTCAGCTGTGATAAGCTAATTATAATTTCTTATGCCAACAAAGTCAAATCCTATATATACAAATAAATGCATAGGACAGCTAGTGGTTAGGGTGCCAGACCTGAAATCTGGAAGATTCATGCTGCTGAGTTCAAATCTTACCATAGACATTTATTAGCTATGTGACCTTAGACAAGTCATGTAATCATATTTCCCTTATTTTTATCATCTGTAAAGTTAGCTGGAGAAAGAAATGATATCACTGTAGTATCTTTGTCAAGAAAAGCCCATATCGGGTCACAAAGAGTTTCACACTACTAAAATGAAAGGAAAAATAGGTATGTGTATAATTCCTGCATAAATATTCATGGAGGGGAATACCAAGTATGCCTGATAACAAGATAGGTTCTTTCCTTCCCATAAGAGGAAATATAAATAAAATAAGAAATTAAAATATTTATTCAAGTATTACACACACATGTATTTTTCCAGTCATTTTAGTTGTGTGCAACTCTTTGTGACTCCATATCAGTTTTATATGTGTATAAATATATATATATATATATATATATATATATATATATATATATATATACTGTGAATATTTATGCACACATCTTCAGTCATATGTAGAATGTTTATACAATGCCACCATATTCAGAGGAGAAAAGATTACGTTGCTATAGCAAACATCTTGTTAATTGAGAACACTGAATAGTTGAATGAACTTTTTCACTGGATGGCTGCCTTTGCAAATTGATCATATTTTATTTTATTTTATTTTGGTTTAAAATAGTCTTATTTCCATAGACCCACATAATGCAAATTGTAAGCCATTTTAATGTAAGAAACTTTAAATGTTTTATAATGAATCTGTAGATAACTATGCTCAAAAAATGTCTAAGAAGTTTACCTTAATGAATATTTCATTTTTATAGGCTCAGGTACTGTAACTAACACTAATTGCAATCAAGACGAGAATTATTGATTGGCGTCGTGGGAAGAGGTTTGCCAGACAAATGGAATGCAAACAAGAGTAGCTATTGTTCAAAATGTACTGGATTGCTTAGAAAACATTTCCCCTCTAATATGCACAACCACAACCTGTTGAATTGATGGATGATGTGCTCAGTTAAATTTTTTTTCATGTAATATTAACCAGCAAATGGAAAAGAACATAAAAAATGAATGAAAATAATTCTATTTTTTTCTTACTCAAGTTTCAGTTCCCAGGATTACAATAGATTTTTAAACAGACATTCCTTTAATATATATGTTAATTTGCAAATCATGCATATAATTTTAAATACCATAGCCTTCTATCAGGAGTTGGAAAATTTATAAAATTTTATTTTCTAACTTTTTTTCCATTTTCTATCAATGCCTCAAGTATATTTTGATTACTCTAGTATAGCAAGAGAGGATGCAAAACGCTTCTATAAAGAGAAGACATTTCATACATTCTATCATATTTTTTTTTCTTTTTTTCATTTTTGGAAGATCTATGAGATTATGCCATGAAATGAAGTGGAAGTTTGGCTGGAGCCTTTTTCATTTGATTTACATAAGCAGACTTGTCAAAACTCACATTTATATTGCAGCTTACTATGACAAAGAACCTCCTTCTTATAATTTCAGTTTATTTTCATAAGAGCTACATGAAAATTTAACTTAATTAATCATAAGATCATAGATGTAAAGCTAAGAGACCTTGGCAGCCACTGAATTCAATGTCCTCATTTTGAAAATGAAGAACCTGAGGCTGAGAGAAGTTGAGTGACCTGTTCAGTTTTCATCCCTTATTTTACTCATGAGCAAGAGAAGGCAACAGAACTTTCCTCTCTTCATAGGTAGGAAGTACAGGAGCTCTTCGGAAGTCCATCTTTACACTTGGTCAACCACATTCCCTTCCATGAAAATGGTGTCAAAGCAATAGAACTTTTGCTGCAGATGCCTACACATGAATGTTATAAGAGAGAGAGAGACAGAGACAGAAACAGAGGCAGGAGAGAGAGAGAGAGAGAGAGAGAGAGAGAGAGAGAGAGAGAGAGAGAGAGAGAGAGAGAGAGAGAGAGGCAAACTATGAAGTGAAATCTGATGAAATAATTTTAATTTAATTTCAGATCCTAATCTGCCAATGAAATGTCATAATAATGAACTTGACCAGGGGCGGCTAGGTGGTGCAGTGGATAGAGTACCAGCCCTGGAGTCAGGAGAACCTGGGTTCAAATTGGGTCTCACTTAATAATGACCTAGCTGTGTGGCCTTGGGCAAGCCACTTAACCCTATCTGACTCGCAAAAAAAAAAAAAAAATAAGTAAATAATTAACTTGACCAGCTCTAGCATCAAGAATAAGACCCAAGAAAGCACGAATTGGACCTTCCTTAAAGTAGAACACAAAAATCTCACAATCTGTTTTAAAGACTTGCTCTAAAATTAATCTGTTCTTCAGGAAGGGGAGATTTCTAGCTGCTTATTTGTGCAATGTTCAAATACTGTGGAACAATCAAATACCTAGAAATCATAAAATCCAGATTCTTTTCCTGATTCTTATCACTGATGTTCAGTGTGAATTTGATCAAGTTATTTTATTTCTCCAGGCTTCAGTTTCCATATTTGGAAAATGAAAGGATTTGACAAGACAGCCTCAAAGATCTCTGAAAACTCCAAGACTATTTCTTCCTTATTTCTTGGATGTCTGAAACAAAAACACCAAAGTATGTGTGGGAACTGGTCACTGTTTTCTACCAATCTAACTAATAGACATGTTCTCACACTGACAATCATGGCAATATGGATTTAGGTACAATTATCCAATTATCTTTATCTAAAACTATTAAGTTTATCTCCAAACAGACAGAGAGAGAGAGAGAGAGAGAGAGAGAGAGAGAGAGAGAGAGAGAGAGAGAGAAGAGACAGAGAGAGAGACAGAGAAGAAACAAAGAGACACAGAGAAACAGAGAGCAGTGATCATCTCTCAAATATCTTTATCTCCAAACTAGTTTTTTTTTCCTTGTATGTCAAAATTTAGATGGCACCACCATCATCCTATAGTGCCTCCCTCCACCATCTCCCCTGAGTAGCATCCAGTCCTTAAGCACAATTAATCTCTCTGCCTCTGTCTCTGTCTGTGTTTGTCTACCTGCCTGTCCTCTCTGCCTCTCTCTCTCTCTCTCTCTCTCTCTCTCTCTCTCTCTCTCTCACACACACACACACACACACACACACACACACAGTCACACAAAGACATGAATACACACTCTGCTGGATGTCTTCCCTTTTCCTTTATTCTACTGAGCACTGATAAATATTGATATCACATTGATATTCTTCCTCCATGGTCACCAAGATCTTTTAGCACAATAACCTTCTGGCTCTATGTTTGCAAGTATGATTATCCCCATTTTACAAATGTGTAAACTGAAGCTTAAAGCATTAGAATGGCTTACCCTCTGTGGCAGTGCATAGACTATTAGTTTCATATTATTATTTAGTGTTTATAATATTGTTACAGAATGTTTGACCGGATTAATCCTCTCTATTCTGTTAAGATTTGCTTCCCTAAGGCAAGTTAGAAGGATGAGTATTATTCTGGCCAATTACTTTGCAGGCATGGGATTCTGGGGCACCCTAGAGTCCCTGGATATTTGCTTTTTGAATTATTTGTTCTCTTCTTCAGGGCAGTGATATTGATCAAACTTAGCTGATTCTGACTCCCAAAGACAGATGGGCTATTTAGTTGTTATGGGAGGAGTATCAGAAAACATTGAAACTTTCCATCTTTTTCATTGCAAATGCTATGATGGATGGGATCAACGAAGCACATAGGCAAGATCCATTTACCAAAAATAGCATATGCTAGCTGTCCTTTTGGAAACTCCCTTAAGACGTAGTGTACATTGATAAAGGCTTTAATGTTTAAAAACTCTGATAATTTTTCCTAAGATTTGGAAGGAAACAAAACAAACAGAAATGCTGGAAGGTTTGAGGATTTCAGTGAGACCCACACATCTATGATCAACATTATTCATCATTCCTGTTAGTGGAAAAATGCATCCCTCTATCTTCTGAGCTTTCCACTGAACAAATGAATCTTAGAATTAGTTATTTATTTTTATATATTTATAAGGTAGTCTCAAGAATTCCAATGTCTTTGAGTAAAATAAATAATCCTTATACTATTTATGACAAGTGAACTTCCTGATAAGTGAATCAAATCAGTGGGGTTTTTTGTTTGTTTATTTACTTCTTTGATTAATATTGACATAACTTGGGGTTTGTCTCTTTGGAAGAATAAGATCCACATTCTGTCCCTTGGACGAAGGACATGGGACAGAGCCACTTTCCTTCATAATTAGGAAAAAATTACTCTCTGTTGTTTTATCTTTTTCTGTATCTCTAATTGATTGCTTAGTCTTAAAGGCTTTTTGTACTTCAACAATGTCACATATAAAGTTAAGATTCCTAGCAGGATTTCAGCCTTATATTTGGGTTAATATTTTAGTGAATTAGTTGACAGCCCAATGAGGGCTGTGTTTAAGATAGGCCTTGGGGATGGCCAAGAGCACTAGATTGTCAGAATAGAGCATTGATGGAAGAGATGATAATAAACAGCACATATATATACATATATATACATATATATATGTATATATGTATATATATGTATATATATAGTATCTAAGTTCTACTGAGAGCTTTACATGCATTTTCTCATGTGATATTCCAAACAGGTTTTATTGTCCTCATTTTACAGATGAAACTCAGGTCAAATTGTTTGCTTATAGTCACATTGCAAATAGAAATTTAGCTCAAGGTAGAACCTGTTCCTTGCTGAATCTCTATCAGAATTCTTTCCACTACAACCTGTAGCAAGACTACAAAGGCACTAAGGCACTGCTTCATACATTTCATACATTTGTATAGGGCTTAGTCTGACTCTAAGAATTTTGGGAGGATGAGAGAGAGAGAGATAGAGAGACAGAGAGAGAGACAGAGAGAGAGACAGAAACAGACAGAGACAGAGACAGAGAGACAGAGACAGTGACAGAGGAGAGAGACAGAGAGAGACAGAGAGACAGAGAGACAGAGACAGTGACAGAGGAGAGAGAGAGAGAGAGATAGAGAGACAGAGAGACAGAGACAGTGACAGAGGGGAGAGACAAAGAGAGACAGAGAGAGAGAGAGACAGAGAGACAAAGACAGAGACAGAGACAGTGACAGAGGAGAGAGAGAGAGACAGAGAGATAGAGAGATACAGAAACAGAGCAGTGATTGTCTCCCTAACCACACCTTTATTTCTATTGGATATATTAAATGTTTGTGATTTTTTTTTAAAAACCAGACCACATACATAGGCTATACTGCATACATTTATATATTCATTTTTAAGCACCAACTGTTTATCAGTCACTAGTTGCAAAGCTGGAGAGACAAAGAGATAATGATATTAAGTATAGAAAAATATTTGAGTTTTAGCATCTGTATTTACATAATGAAGGCAAGAAGAACTAGGTTTGAGCTATACCTCTAATGAAAAAGAATAAATGATTTAAAACTGTAAAATTTCATGCTCCCTCTCTTTGTCTGTCTCTGTCTCTGTGTCTGTCTGTCTGTGTCTGACTCTCTCTCTCTCTCTCTCTCTCTCTCTCTCTCTCTCTCTCTCTCTCTGTTCTCAGAGTCTTGATCCATATCTGACATCCTAAGATAATGGCTATTTCTTAACTCAAAATGAGAACTTGGACACTATTTCCAGATTTGATCAAATAAATAGGCTAACACTTTCAGGGACCAGTATAGTTAATAGGCCCAGTGGAAAGAATTTGTTCTACTGCCCCTGGGAAGGTGTCACGTTATCATCTGATACGACCAAAGACTGCTTTAGTCATCTGTCAATCTCAATGAGTGCTTCCAAAAGAAGAAGAAAAAAAAAAAAAAAAAATATATATATATATATATATATATATATATATATATATATATATATATATATATATTACTTCTGGTCCCAGAGGAAAAGACTGAGGAAAAAATAAAAATTTACGATGATTTTGTACCAATTCTTAGAGTAACTGGAAATATATATATATATATCTGTGTGTGTGTGTTTTCATATGGATGTAAAAAAATCCACATCAGCCTGGTATTATTGTTTTGTTTTGTCCCCCTGGCTTATATCACCTCTACTGACCTTGTCTGCTGTTTTAAATCTTGAAGAATTTTAGGGCTTGGTCAGGTGATAGAGAGGAAGCCTTTGGTTTTGCAGTTGTAATCACTATCCTTTACTTCTTCAGACTTTGTCTAGATGGGCCAGTCATACCAGTCAGAACCACAAGCTTCTATGTTCTTTTGGGATTCAGAGCTATGACTTCATGAACCGGGATTCTCATGTTCTCTGTTTTTCTCTTCTCACTGTGATGTGGAATTTGCCATGTTAATTGGATAGAAATGTTGATTATATGTTAAAATGATGCTGGATATCCAGGCACAGCTAATGACTTCAAAGTGAGGTTCTGCTTTTCTGGTGGTAAAGAATTCAAGATTCATTTTAGGTTGGTCTAAAGAGATTTGTTCATGAGTCAGGAAGAATTGAATTCAATTTCCACTTTGGCAAACAGATTGTGACCTTCAGCATTTCAGTGAATCCCTCAGTACTCCAGGTCATCCTCTAAGAATAAAAGTTGTAGAGAAGATGCAATTCTGCAGTGGAAGATGGAAGAACCTTGTCTTTGGCTTCATACTCAATAAAATGAAAAGTATAATAGAAAAGCTATGAAAGTAATACAATAGAATTGCAAAGTATAGTAGAAAAGAAAGCAGACAACATGAATTTTTAATAAAAACTTGATCTTGGAGTCAGAATCTTTTGCCTCCAGCACCTTAAATGTGTGGTCCTGAGCAAATCACCAAACCCCTCAGTGCCCCATGGTTAATATCTAATATTGTAAGTGACAGAGAAGTTGAATATCTGCAGTATTGGATTATGTTTCTTTGCCAAAATATTCTCCACCAAAGAAATAAAAGTTCTTGGAAAGAATGAGTATTGCAACAGGAGGTTCCTTAACTTTACCTCTCCCTGTTTCCCAAATGCATCACTTAGTAGCCACATGGCCTTAAAAGTTTTTTCTCCTCTTTGATTCATCATCGTCATCAGCAGCAGCAGCAGCAGCAACATCACCACACCACTACCACCATCATCCTCATTAATTATATTCCATCACATTAAATGATGCTAATTTGTTTAACCATTTCCTACTTTATGAGGATTTGTTTTCAGTTCTTTGATTCCTCAAAAATAAATTATAAAATTTTGGGGTACCTATCATTCATTTCCTTGGGACATGTGCTTTGAAATGAAATTTATGATTTCAAAAGAAAAGGACACAATACATTTCTGCCACTTTGCATGTTTCCAAATTGCTGCCAATCATGGTCATTCTAATTCATATCTATGCTAACAGTGAATTATTGCATTAGTTTCTCCACAATGCTTCGGCCATTGACTATTTCTATCTTTTGTTTTCTTTCTAATTTTCTAGATCTGAGATAAAATCTAAGGGTAGTTTTGATTTAAATTTCTCTCATTACTACCTATTGAGAGTATGAAATCATGAGGTTAACAGTGTGCAATACTGTTGGCAGAAGATCATATCCTTTAAGCACCTACTTAATTGGGAACAGCTTTTTTATTTGTCTTTCTATTGTTGTCTATACATTTTGGAAATTATAGTTTTTTCTTATACATTTGGTAAAATTTTCCCCATTTACACACTTTCCTATTTATTATAGATGCAGAAGTTTTGTTTCAACAATAGCTTTTCAATTTTATATAGCCAAATATATCTGTGTTATCTATTGGAATTTTCTCTATCCCTTGATTGATTGACCATAAGAATAAAAACCATGTGATGTTTTTATCTTCTAATATTAAGTATAAAATTATTAATATGCTGTCACCTATCCATTTTAAATTAAATGTGGGATATGGTACAGTATTTTTAAATTCTGTTTTCAGAAAGACTGATTTTTAGTTATTTTCATCCCTGTTTCTTAATAAACAGGAAGTTCTTTCTTTACTGATTTATATTTTAGTTTATTTATCATATTTAGTATATTTATCATATACTAGAATATTAAACTATTATTTCTGATGCTCCCTTAACTAGTCTCTTCTTTTCATCTGCTTTTGTTGTTTAATCCATACTAAGTGTATACTGCTCTATAATGTGGATCACAGTCTAAAAGTGCTATTCCCCTTCAATTGCTTCCTTTTTGTAGTCTTTACTCTGATACCTAAGATAATAGTTATTAATCCTTCTTTCCAGTCACTGGAGTTTAAAGAAATATATAGAAATGTTGTGTGCCAATGCATACACAAACATCTATAAAATGTTGGTATATAAAATATTTAATCCATATAGAATGTATGAATATGTTGGTATATATGTGTGAGTTTGCCTGTAAATCCAAGGATATGTTTATATTTATACCTTTGCACAACTGCATGAACCCTTATGCATACACAGCCAACATGTATAATGAACCATCCTAAGTCAGGAATGTTTATGTTCCAAGTCCACCTATGACACACTTTGATCCTAGAAAGATCTCTTGCCCTCTCACATATATTTCTAAATTGCTGATTAATGAATGAGATGAAACTCTGAAATTCCCTCCCATATTGTCTTCTGCATGTATGGACAGCTAAGTGGCACAGTGGATAGAAGTGCCTGACCTCGGGAGAGGATGACTCTGCTTTCTGAGTTCAAGTCCAGTCTCAGACACTTAGCAGCTGTGTGACCTTGGGCAAATCACTTAGTCGTGCTTGCCTCAACTTCCTTTTCAATAAAATGAACTGGAAATGGCAAATGACTAAATCATCTTTGCCAAGAAAACCCAAAATGCAGCCCTGAAGAGTTGCACATGACTGAAATACAACTTAATATATAGGCATATATGCACAGATATATATATATATATATATATATATACACATATATGCATATGTCATATATGATCTACCCATAGTGTTTCCCATGGTCAGAAGAGGAATGAAGTTTTAAACATTGTTCTTCTTTTGCTTCCATTTTTTTCTCCTCTTATATCTTTTACCATGTTACAAACAAAAACTGGAGAACAGGGTAGTATGTTTTCTGCTAATTCTAAGTTGTAAAAATCCATTCTGTCTTTGCAATAAAAGTGACATTTGTTTCCAAGATGAAAGGAGGAGCTGTAGCCCAGCATCATTTCTAAATGACATCCTCGATTTGATACATTTTTAAAAAAGAGTGAAGTAGAAATGTCCTTTTGCTTTCGACCTTCTTTAATTCTTGTAAAGATTCCGGTACAAGAGTTACTGAGACCTTTAAAAGAACCAATAAAACATTCATCAAAACAGTCACATTTCAAATGTGATGGAAGAGATGGTTCTACTCTCATATTTCTATTTTTAATAAGATTTTTTTGCTCATTTGGGAGATTGAAGAATCTTTTCTGTTCAGTTTGCCTTTGAAGCTTCAAAGTCTGCTTCATTTTCTTTAATTTTTGTTTACCCCTTTTTAAAGGCACATATGTGAACAAAATTCCTCTTTCATCAGGGAACATTACAACTTGATTTCTTTTCAGAGGAGAAGAGAGAAATGTCAATCTATAAATGAAACGAGTGAAAATGCATATTTCATAAAATTCAATAATACATAAGAATATATTTGTATATGTACATATTCATGTACATATATATGTGCATTTTGCAAATATACATGTATATTTTATTATATGTATGCTGGGTGCATATATGGTATCTTGCTGGATTTAAAAAAATGTATTTATTTAGGCAATGGGGTTAAGTGACTTGGCCAGAGTCACAGGGCTAGGAAATTATTTAAGTGTCTGAGGACAAGTTTGAACTCAAGTCCTCCTAATTCCAGTGCCAGTGTTCTATCCACTGTGGCACCACCTAGCTACCCCTGGATATTATTAAATTTATACATAAATACATATACATATTTCAATATGATCTATTATGGGAATATCTTCCTCTTAATGTCCTCCCCACTTCCTCATGTAAGAATGACAAAAGAATCAGAGAAAGCAGAATTGTCATCTCTAATATTATGATTATGTTCACATGAATGTAGTGCCAGAGTCATAACTACTATGAGTTGATCAGGACTCTGTATCAGGGCATAAACATTTTTTTAGGGTTTTTTTTTTTTTTTTTTGCAAGGCAATGGGGTTAAGTGGCTTGCCCAAGGCCACACAGCTAGGTAATTATAAGTGTCTGAGGCTGGATCTGAACTCAGATACTCCTGATTCCAGGGCTGGTGCTCTATCCCTTGTGCCACCTAGCTGCCCCTAGGGCATAAACATTTAAAGAACACACACACACACACACACACACACACACACAAAACCAAACATAGATATATAGAAGCTTCTATAGCAACTTCCTCATTAAAATAACCATGATTAGTTCTCATATCATTCTTCCATAATAAATATATTATGCAGCTAATCTAGAACTAGTTTCTAATCCAAGAAGTCGTGAGTTCAACTCTAGCCTCAACCACATGTTGTTGAGACTTTTAGACAAATTTCCTCCTGACTTCCCACAAGTCAACTAGGCTCTATGTTTGGAATCGGCAGTGGGAGTGGGACGGAGGAGGGTTCCAGGCTTAGAACCAATCACCGCCTGCATCTTCCCCTTGTGTCAATTCACAATACTACATATAGATATATAAAACATTGACCTTGGACTTTCTACTTGTTTACCTTTGTTGATACTCTACCTGGATTCACTACTCAAAGATTAATGTATTTCCATCTTTTTTCTACTCTTCCCATCCCTGTGATAGTGAATCTTTGCCTAGTAAAAAACAAAGAAACCACCTTCCCTAAACTTAGCTGTTGATTTCCTAACTCTCATTTCCTTCAAATTCAATTCAGTATTACCACCTCAGGTGTCCTATTCAACATATGTGTGCCCCTTCTCATTGTGTCCTCTGGAATATCTGCTACATACTTTTTTTTCCATCCTAAATCTCTTCCTTCTTTATTCTTTCTGACTTTTGGGACTTAATCCTGCATCCCTCCTGACCACAAGCCTTTCTTTAATATGCTTTTCATGAGTTCTTGATTACCATTACCATTCCAAACCCTCCATTTATAACCATTACAACCTTTTTTTTTCCTTTGAGGCTCATTTAATACAAAATTATAATTTCTCCAGATTTCCATATTTGTCACCAATTGGCTTCCAGAATATTTTTTCCTCAATTTTCAAGGTTAGTGCCTAGCTCATCTTTCTCCCCATCCAACATTCTTCTCTCATTCTAAGGAACTTCAACATGTGTTAGAAAATTTCAAGCTATTTTGATCTATTTAACTTCTATGACACATTTTTATATCTCATTTCAGCTTTAGCCTAAGACAATCATAACTCTTCGTCTTTGTGTCTCTCTGTGTGTTTGTGTATTAAAAGAATGATATACTTAATAAGATTTAGTAACCTTGATCATAACTTTGATCATAACCCTTGATCTTGTTTCCACCCATCAGTGTTCCATATCCATGTTAACTAACATTGAGTGTCTTTTATCTGAACAAACTTTTCTTTCTTTATCTTCCTCTGCCTTATTCATAAACCTATTATTAATGATCAACATAAAGTCCCTCCCTTTATCCCCATATCCTCTTCCAAACCATCATCCCTGCTCTTATTCTCTTCCCATCTCAATTTGACTTTTATGTGAATGAATCAATTTCCAAATAATACTCATTTGTGATAGATTAAAGTTTGAACTACTGCACTGAGACTGAACATCAGTTTCGTTATCTGTGAAATGAGAATAACAATTCTCCTGCTTGTCTGCCAGGGATATCATATTTAAATGACTTTCAAAATTTTAAAGTTTAGAAAGTGGGAAAACTTAGTAAAAATGAATCTTTTGTTGTTCATACCACCTCACCACTTAGGATTTCTTTTTCCTTCCTCTTAACCTAACATTTACCATCCTTTAAAGTTAAAAATGAGTGGACTGCATGGAGAACCAGAATAGGTTAATCAAAAAGAGCTCATCCTAAAAAAAAGAATTCATGCCACTGTATTCTGTGTTAAAGGTACACACAAAAAAATGTTGTCATGGGACTGTTGAATTCCTCCTTTTATATAGAAAAGCAAGAAAGAGAAAGAGAGAGAGAGAGAGAGAGAGAGAGAGAGAGAGAGAGAGAATAAAGCATCTTTTTTTTAATCTTGAGAATGAATGCATTCACATAGCCAGATTATTCTTTATTTTTATGACATTAAAATTCTCATTTTTAATCAATAGAGGAAAAATATGTCCCACACCAAATAATGACAAAAATAAAATTTGATCTTTTAATAATTAATACATAATTGTAATGATATAAAATGACTATAATAATGATACAAATATAATATGTTTAGCAGTCTTGTTTTATGGATAAAACTATATAAAAATACTATATTTTTGTGACATTGGAACTCACATTTTAAAAAATACTCAATTATTGGACCATAAGGAATAAGAAAATGTACACTTTGAGAAGGAACAGGAAAGACTTCTATGAATTGATATTAATTGAATTGAGCATATCTAGGAGAATAATATACATAATAATATTATGGAGATAAAATCTTTAAAAGAATTCAGAATAATAAGCATTAAACTGGAAACCACAAGCCTAGAAGAATGATGATCACATACACCACTCACTTTCTGACACAGAAATGCCAATAAAATACAGAAAATGATATACATTTTCAGACATGCCAATGTGTGAACTTTTTCCTGGCCTATGAATGTCATTATGTACTTTCTTTTTCTTTTTCTCCTTTCCATTTCTTTTCTTTTTTATCTTAATGTGATTGAACGATGGAAGTCATAGGAAGAATAAAAAATAGGGGGAAAAAAGAACAGTGGAGATGAAATATTTCCTCAAATATTTTTAGCCACATGACCATGGCCAACTCGCTTATCATCTCCAAAACTCAATTTCCTTACCTGCGAAATGAGATTGATTATACCTGCATTTCTTACATCATAGTGTTAATGTAAGGATCAAATGAGTTTGTATATTCAAAGAACTTTGTAAATATTTAAATTACTCTTGGTGTCAGTAATCATTATTATGAACAATATACAGTCTGCCTCCCTCATTTCACACTCATTGAGTTGAAGGGCCTGACCTGGGGTTACCCCATTAGTGAGTGGTAGTAAGAAAATGAGAACACTTATTTGAAATGACATATTTCTTAGAGTGTTACATCACAGTTTCCCCAGTATTACTGAAACCAACCTATTATTTTTTCTTCCATTGTTCAGAGTTCCCTTTTTACTGTATATCAAACCTACTCAACTATCTTACAGATCCATCTTCTTTGACCCTTTCTGGCTTAGGTACTTTTCTTTTCTTTCCAGTTTATTGTTTTTAAGTTGGCAAGAAACAAGTCTTCTTCCCTCCTGGCTTCCTGGTATATTTCTAGCACTGCAATCAGTAAGGGGGCACATCACTGACTTTTAACAATGGCAGCTTAATGGGTTTATTTCCTCATCCCGTCTGAATTTATAACAATATTGAAGGAAGGAACTGATGGCTGATAATGTTAATAATAATTCCAATAATAAGCATTTAATCAGCTGCCATGCAAGATGGATGTGACTTGGTCTCCATGGCAACGAGACACTCTGGAAAATTCTGGTTTGGTCTTTCAGTGTCCTTTTAAATCTTTAGAAGCTGATTTTATTTCTTCCCCCCTCCCCCTTCCTTTATATACACTGAATTTGCATTTGTTCCTTTACTGGGGAGTGCTGTTTGGTGCTTCAAATGCACACTCTATCATTTCCTCTCATTGGAGGTAACTCAAGGATGTGCAACAGGATTGTAAAACCATGGTTCAAATGTTCCATGCTCTAACTGACTAAGGTGCCCCTGCTTGTCATATTTCTAGAATATATAATTACTTTTGCCTGAGGCCTTTTGCTGGTGTTTTGAAGGGTGGCTGAAGGATATAGTTTCCATGTGATTTATTAGATGAGTTTCTATTTAGGTGCCTCCTCCAATTGGTATGAATTCCTGAATTGACTTTCCTTTTATTCTTATTTGTTACAAGTTCAAAAATGGGCAATAGGGCATTGAGTTGAAATACAGCTGGGTGGTTCAGTGGTCAGAATGTTGGAATGAACTCTTTCTTCAACTCTATCTCTTACAAATCTGATTTTCTTAAGACTTGATTCAGGAGCACATGAGAGATATTTTGACCTCTGCCATTCCTCACTTACTACTGACATCCCTTAGCAAACTACCTCATACTCTTTTTATATACATTATCATCTAGTTACTTAAAAATTTCCATTTTGTCTTCCCTATTGTTTTGGCTATTTTCCACCTTTTTTTGTCTTGGTACCTAGTTAAAGCTTAAGAAATGTCACCTTCCTAGATCTTTAAACCAAGGACCAGGGTTCTAGTGCCAGTTCTACATGTTTGACCTTCAGCAAATCTTATCATTGTTCTGAGCCCCAGGTTTCTCATTATCCTAATGGTTTAGACAACATGATCGCTTACGGCCCTTTCTAGCTCTAAAAATATCCTCCAATGAAGGCACTTGCTTAAGTCACACAGGGTACTAAAAAGTTAACAAACTATGATACAGACTTAGAGAAGTGGTCCTACCTAAGGACTTTGATAAATAAATGAAAATGTGAACTTTTGTAGAAGAAACTTTCTGACAAGTAGGAGGACACTACCAAAGGACCATACACTGAATTTGAATTCAAGGAACTGGTTTCAAAACATGCCTCTCTTATTAATGGAGTGGTTTTGGTTTCAGTTTCTTCATTTGTGAAACAAATGACATTCAGATGGTTTCTCATTTAGGCCCACACTCTAGATCTAGGATTCTGAGATTGTTGATTTGATTTTGTTTTGTTTTTATGTCCTATACCCAGTTCTCAAATTAGTACTTTGTCCATTGTAGGTTGCTAATAAATGTCTGAAGAAACATAAAAAAAAAAAAGAAATGAGAGTTTAGGTCAACATGAAAAATTAAGAACAATTCTGTATTTTCTAAGTTTCAGCAAAGTGAAATACTGTGTCTGAAATTAGTGAAAGTAATAATTGTCTATAATACGATGCAATATAATGACACAAAATGATAAAAAAAGCTAGCACAATACAACATAAAACAATATATTTTATTAAATATGTGCCATACAATACATACTTTGCAAAATGCGGTGAATACAAATTGCAAAAAAAGATTAAAAAAAAGGCCACCACCTTCAAGTAGCTTACAACTATTAAGGTAAGGCAATACATAAGAGGAAGTGAGAAAAGTAGTGGCAGGAGAGACACAGGAAACTAGGGCATCATGTTCTGTGGATTTCAAACAAATAGTTTCAAACAGTTAAAAAGTGGAATGTTAAATGTTAAAATCTAGAGCCCAGACTTCTATAGAGAAAGAATTTAGGGTCAGAAGGGAAAGAAAACTCAACTGGAAAGATGCTGTGTTCAATTACAAGTAAGTAGAGTAAGACAAAATTAAAACCACAGCAAAACTATTGGTGGAGCTGTGTACTTATCCAGCCATTCTAGAGAGCTATTTAGAACTATACCCAACCTAACTATACATACCCTTTGTTCCAACAATGCCACTATTATATCAGTAACTCAAAGAGGTCATAAAAAGGGAAAGGATCCACTTCTACAAAAATATGTATAGCTGCTTATTTTTATGGTGACAAAGACTTGGAAAATGAGAGGATGCCCATCAGTTGGGGAAAATATCTCTAGTATATATGAATGTAATGGAACTATTGTGTGATAAGAAATGATGAACAGGCAGATTTCAGAAAGATCTGAAAAGAATTATAAGAACTGATACAAAGTAAAATGAACAGAACACAGAAAACACTGTATACAATATCAGTGACAAACTGTGAATGACCCAGCTCTTCTCAGCAGCACTTGTTCCAAGACAAGTATAAAGGACTCACACAAGAAGAGATTATCTCTTTCCAGAAAAAAAGAACTTATCAACTATGGAAAAAATAAAGAAAAAATATCAAAGCTAAAGACAATTATGATGGATTATGATACTGGATAAATTTAAAGCATATAACTACAATTTTTTTTTCTTAAAAAATAGTAAATTAAGAAAGTTCTCTGTGGTATATCTGTGAATCATTAAAAACCTTTAATGTTGCTGTGCTTTTAAGTATAGGGGATACCAGGACAAGTGCACGAAATGGATTTGAGAGGAGGGTGTGCGGTCCTGCTAAGTCCCCAGCATCACTTTCTTCTCCAGAGTCATCTGGGTCCAGTAGTCAGATACGAATCAGGACAATTGGAGATGACCCTGGACATGAGGCAATCAAGATTAAGTGACCTGTCCAGGGTCACACAGCTAATATGTGGCAAGTGTCTGAGGCTGAATTTGAACTCCTGTGCCTCTGACTTTAAGACTTGTGTTCTACCCACTGTGACACCTAGCTGCCCCCTTGGAAAAGAGCAGAAAGGGCACGTGGAGACAAAATAAGACTAAGACTTTGTCTATCTCCATCCCTAATTCTTACAAGTCTAGGATAATAATTTCTTTATTTTTCCTTTTCTTTCTTTTCTGCTTTCTTTCCTTCTTTTTTTCTTTCTGTCTTTCTCTCTTGCTTGCTTACTTTTTTTCTTTTTTCTTTTTAAGTACATACCTCTTTCTTTTATCTCTGTCCCTTAAAGGGGAAAGAGTAATCCAAGCTTAAAAACTTTTGAATTATTGCTACAAAATGTGTATTACACAAAAGAGCATTGCAAATAGTGAAGAGCAAATAAATCCTTTTGCTCAAACAGCATACCAAAATTAAAGTATTCAGATTAAACTGTAACAGAAAATTCATAGTAACTAAGGTCTCCTATTGAGAGTAAAGTATTTCTGTTCAATTAAAATAGAGAAGGTTTCAGGTAATTCAAAAATAAATTCTTCCACTATGTTAGAATTGTAACCTAGAAATCAATGACAAGTTAAAAAAAAACACCCTTCCTCTATGTATTGGCATTACAAATTTTTCTTTTTCTCCTTTTGTCTCTCCTGGACAAGAGTCTGCATGTCAAGATGCTCTTTAATGAAGCAGGAATGAAGACTTTCTCCCATTAAGAGAAAGTTATATGAATCTTTCATGTTTGAAGACAAGGTTTCACAAAGGAAGGGAAAAAATGGTCTCTGATACTAAAGAATTCACATCCTAAATGTGGGAGACATAAATTAAATAACTGTACATGCACAATATATTGTGTTAAATGTAAGTTTATATCAGATAAAAATGACTAGCATGGAGAGGGGCAGAAAGAGAAAGAGAGCAGGGAGAACCCAGGAGAGCAAAGGTGCATTTGATCTTAGTCTTGAAGGAAGCCACAGAGAATAAAAGGTAGATGTGGGAAAGCAGAATATTCCTGACATGGTGACAATCAGTGAAAATAGAGTCAGAGTTTGAGTGTTATGTATGAAGATAACAAGTAAACCAATGTAGCTGAATCATTACATTCATAAAGGTTATGAAAGAATATGAAGCCTAGAAAAATAGGAAGAAGTCAAACTTTGAAGTATTTTAAGTGTTCAAGAGAGTATGTTTTATTTGATCTTAGAGGTAAAAGGAAGCTGTTGAAATTTACTGAGTACCAGGATGACAAAGTAAAAGTTACATTTAAAGAAATTCACTGGGACTTAAATGGAAAATGGATTGTTGTGAGAAGAAATTTTATTTATGGTATCCAATCAGAAAGTCTAAACAATAACATTTTATTTGTAAAGACAATTTTTTTTCAACAATTGCATAAGGAATTTAGTCTATTTATAGTATCAATATCCCAAATCTTGAAATATCAAATTTAACATACATTTATTAAATACTCAGTAATTTGTGGATGAGTAATAGGAAAGTGTTGCACAAAGCAAGGTAAAAAGACAGCCAAACAGATACACAAAAATTCACACACTGACATGTAAACACACAATCGCTATTATCTTTTTATCTTTTTAATTTTTTAAATTTTTTTAGATTTTTTTAGATTTTTACAATGCAAATGGAGTTAAGTGACTTGTCCAAGGCCACACAGTTAGGCAATTATTTTCTCTGAGGTCAGATTTGAACTCAGGTACTCCTGACTCCAGGGCCTGTGCTCTATCTACCGCGCTACCTGGTGGCCCCCTATTATCTTTTTAAAACAATATCTTATTGTTCCAAATTGCATGTAAAAATAATTTTAACAGTTATCTAAAATTTTGAGCTCCAAAAGTTCTCCCTTCCTCTTTAAACTCCCTTCTCTTAGGATGATAAGCTATTTAATATAGCTTAATTTAATTTAATTTAATTAGCTTCCCATCTCTTAGATGATAAGCTATTTAATATAGGTTATAAATGTGAAATAATACAAAGCATCTTTCTATATTAGTCCTGCTTTAGGGAAAATGCACAGAATGAAATAAAAAAAGCAAAAGATTAAATGAAAAACAGCATGTTATCATTTCCATTCATGCTCCGTCAGTTCTTTTCTCTGAAGGTGGAAAGAATTTTTCATGAATCTTTTGGAATCTTATTTGGTCATTGTGTAATTGAGACTAGCTAAGTTATTTACAGTTGATCTTCATAAAATATTTCTGTTACTGTGAACAATGTTTTCCTGGATCTACTCATTTTAGTCTGAATTAGTTTTTGTAAGCCCATATTTCTCTGAAATCATCCTGCTCATCATTTCTTAAAACACAATAATGTTCAATCACAGTCATAACATAACTTGTCTAGCTATTCCCTGACCAATAGACATCCTGCCAAATGCCAGTTCATTGTAACCACAAAAATAGTCAGTATAAATATTTTGAAAAAAATATTCCTTTCCCCCCCCTTTCTTATTCCTTTAGGACACAAACTTAGTGAGACATACCTATGGTATTGTTGGGTCAACCAGTTTTATAGCACTCTAGGCACAGTTCAAAATTGTTCTACCTAATGGTTGAATCACTTCACAATTCTATCAAAAATGCTTTTTGTTTCCCAATTTTTCAATATTTTCTCCAATATTTATCATTTTCCTTTTCTGTTCATATTATGCAGTCTGATTTTAAGAGAATATACTTCAGAATTGTTGTAATTTATATATATATATATGTATATATATATATATATATACATAGTAGTGATTTACAGCACTTCTTTATATGACATTTGAAAATTGCATGTTCAGATTTTTTTTCCATTTATCAATTGGGGAATGACTTAAATTTTACTAAGTTATAGTTTACTCAGTTTACTAAGTTACAGAAATAAGACCTTTTTTCATAGTCACTTGTTGTAATATCCCCCCCCCAACTTTCTGCTTTCCTTCTAATCTTAATTTGATCGGTTTTGTTCTTGTGAAACTTTTTAAATTTAATACATTTAAAATTATCCACTTTACAATGTGAATTGCTCTATCTCTTGTTTGGCCATACATTCTTCCCTTATCCATAGATCTGACAAGTAAACTCTTTTTTGCTCCCTTAATTTGCCCTTGGCATAACTTTTTATATCTAAATCAGGTACCCATTTTGACCTTATTTCATTATATGGAGTGAAATTTCATTATATGGTTTTATACCTAGTTTCTGCTAAATAGCTTTCTAATTTTTATTTGTTTGTTTCTTGCAAGGTTCTGGGTTAAGTGACTTGCCTCAAGGTAAATTATCAAATATCTGAAGACAGATTTGAATTCATGTCCTCCTGACTCCAGGGTTAATGATCTATCTCCTGCACCACTTAGCTGTCCCTTGAGTTTTATAGCAGTTTTTGTCAAATAGTGAGTTCTTGTCCAAAATCTCTATCTTCAAAGAGCTTACATCCTTATCATGGACACACTATAATACAAACAAAATGTAAAGGGAAGGCACCAGTATGGAGGTTTAACATTATTGTATTGGCAAAAAGAGCACTGTACTTAAGAGTCAGAATGTCAGACTTCTAAAACAATTTCTACAATATCCTCTAAACAGTTGAATAACCTTGGAAATGTTACTAATTTTTTCTGCTTCATTTTTTTCATCTATCAAATAGTAAAGATCACAGACTTGCTGATGTAAAGTACCTCACAGATCATTAAGTCTAATCCCTTTATTTTGCCAAGCTGGAAACTGAGACTTATAGGGGCTAGGTGGTGTGATCAGTGTCACAGAGGTGGTAAGTATCAAGTTATCATTTGAACTCAAGCCATTTAACATCAAAATTAGTTCATTTTCTACTTTACCTAGAAGTCTATTCAATAACTCTACAAACATATTCTTTGTTATAGAAATGGAATTATGGAGTTTAAAAGAGGCATGTAGGTAGACCATCTGCTCAAATCCCTTCTTTTACAAATTATATAGCTAAATTCAAGAGAAGTTAAGTGACTTACCAAGATTACAAAGTGAATAAATGGAAAAACCAGAACAAAAATATAAATCTCCTCTCCAGTTTATAATTCATTTTTATTATATACTACAAATGTGAACAGAGCAGCAAAATGGATATCAGTTGAAACTCTAGATTCCAACTTAAACTCCCTTCAGAAAAGAAGAAAGATGGAAAATAATCAAGAGGAAGAATAGTTCTATTTGATAAAAGGGTAATTTACTTAAAGCAAAGACAATCAAAAACCAAAATAATGAAGTACAACTATCTTCACACAACCATGGCAAGAAAATACACGGAACTTTGTAACTTTACTGACACCTTATTTGGCAATTTAAAACCCCAAACAAGATTTTGCATGAGGAATGGGGAAGAGATACACAAATATAATAAACATATATGTATTTACACAAAAACATAGCTACATAGATATCTCTACACATATATCATAGGCACACATATGCATTTTATTTATTTAAATATTCATTTGTTTGCTTTTTACTAATTCATTCATTCATATGTTTAGTTGTTGGTTTGTTTGTTCATTCATCCAACTATTCATACATTTGTTCGTTTGTTTGTTTTCTTTTTCTTGTAATTCAAATACCTAACTGGCTCTAAGCTGTCCATCTCATCCATGGGGCCTTTCTTCATTCACCTCATTATTAATTTTTTCCTCTGAAAGATTATCATGTGTCTCATTTACATGGGTTTTGCAATTACATTTTTATAAGATTATATTTTGAATAAACTTTTCTGTGTATATGTTGGGACCTGAACAGAATATAAGACCTTTGAGGGCCAAAATGCTTCCACTTTTATATTTATATCCCTAGAATGTGGCTGTGAGCCTATTGTACATTACTCAATGAGTTTGCTTCTTAATGAGAGTTTGGTCTTATCTAGCTCATGCTGCAAAACTATACATATCAACTTCATGCATACCATAGTGATCACAGACTTGACTCGTGTTTTCATCCTCCATAAAGCCTTTCAGGTGCAAGAATAATGTCACATGACACAATGCCTCAGAATGTCCAACTAATAGATGAATTATATTGTATTTGTCTTCTTCTGGTTTCCCAAAATAATCAGTATTGCAGTCTGTTGAATTGTATCTGTACCTTTTCAAATGAAAGCACTCAGTGTTAATAGAAATGTGTGTGTATATCTGCATTTGCATTTCCTTGAATAGTGTAGCTAAGGAAGTTTTCTGCTTTTTTCTGCTCATCACTGTTTCTTCTTAGTAAATATTTTCTCTCCAGAATGTAGCTTATCTCACCTCAAATGGTCTTAGAGATTCCAAGAAAGGAAGATGGAGATATGAAGTAGTCTTCACTGGTTAGGTACCAACTCACCAACAGACCATTATTAGTTGACTGTTTGGCTTTCTTCTTCTGAAACTCTTGGTTGTAGAATTTGTAGAAATCCCCTGATACATATAAACTTTCTTCAATCCAAGAAATATATTCTGTGATAACAAATGTTACCCATTTGTTAAAATTGAACTCATGCCAATTCAAGAAATATTCATTAAAAACTTACTACATTCAAAACTCTGTGCTTAATGTGGAGAATATGAAAATAAATTATTCTCAAGAAGCTCTCTTTTTACATTTACTCCTTAAGGAAATACAAGAATAACATGATAGCATTCCCCTCAATATATGAAACCAATCACATGTTAAGTGAGAAAGTGTAAACACTATTAATTCTCTAATTCTCTCTTATAAACATGTTTTATATGGAACTGTTGTATTTTGAATTCATGCCCTGCATATTCTTGCCAAAGTAGGAAGCTATTTCTTTGCCAAAGACAACATTATATGCCCATGCTCTAAATTTCAGATCATCTCTGTTACTTAAAATTCACTCCCTCCTCAGCACTGATAAAAACAACAACAAAGACAGAGGACTGAACTTGGAGGCAGGGAGACCCAGGTTCAAATGAGTGTTAGTTATGATCTTTACTTCTATAAATTCTTAGCTTCATTTCAGATTACAGCCAGTTAGCACCTTTTCAATGAAACCTTCTCTAATCCTGCATCACTGCATATTGAGTTATTTCAATGAATTGACTTACCTTGTATTTATTTACACATGTTCCTGTTATCTCCAGTGAAATATAATCTTTTGAAGGTCGTGGCTGATTTTTTAATAATTTCTCTGTGTTTTCCATCCATGTATGTAGTAGACCCTTAGAAAAGAACCCACTTGTGTTGATTTTATTTAACATTTTTAAAATATTGAGAGAGTAAAAAGACTTTTAAATCTTTTGCTACTTTTATATATTCAGAGATGTTAGTTCTTCTTAGTATAACTTCTGGTTGATCACTTTAGTCTACCAACAATTCATTTTTTGTCTTTGAAACTTTCCCAAGTTTCTGTATATTTATTCCTCCAAATTGATTCTCCAGGATATCCTGGGATCTTCAACCATTTCACAACTAAGAAAACATAAATGGCATTTAAGTACATCTGAGGCAGAAATTTTCTCCTCCCTGTTCTACCATCCACCAACTCCCAGCAAATGAGAGGTTAATCCAACAAAGTGTAACTGAGTTCATCAGCTTCCTTCCTTTGAGTAATTTTGACCCTTGGAAATGTTTATTTTAAAAAATTCTTGGGGCGGCTAGGTGGCGTAGTGGATAAAGCAAATCCAGTCTCAGACACTTAATCGTTACCTAGCTGTGTGGTCTTGGGCAAGCCACTTAACCCTGTTTGCCTTACAAAAACCTAAAAAAAAATTCTTATTTCTTTCATTAATAAAAATAACTAGCATTAATATAGCATTTAACCTTGCAAAGCTATCATCTATCTATCTATCTATCTATCTATCTATCTATCTATATCTATCTATCTATATCTATCTATATGTCTCTGAATGTCCATCCAACTATCCAACTTTCTACTCAACTATCTATCCAACATCCATCCATCTATCCATCCATCATTCATTCATCCTATCCATTCATCATTCATCTATCTATCTATCTATCTATCTATCTATCTATCTATCTATCATCGTTTGATCCTTACAAATATCTTGTGAGATTAGTACCATTTTTATCCCCATTTTATAGAAAAGGAAACTAAGGTTGAAAGAATTTTGAAGATGTGCCTAGTGCCATATAGTTATTGTCTGAGAGAGGATTTGTCCTCAGATTATTCTGACTCCATGTCTGCCGTTCTAGATACTGTATTTCCCAAATACAGTATAAACAATCCTTTCAAAAAGATCTATAAAATTAGCTTGAAATTTTAATCCTATTATATTCATGATTAAAAATAACATGATCATTTAAATAATTAAACTGAGTTTTGGAATCGATAGAGGATGGATGACTAAGCAATTTGAGATGGTAGAGCTCTCTGTCTTCAAAGAAATATTGCTGGGTTTGGGTATGTGTGGGTGTTTTAACAGCACAACTCACTAAGATTCAAAGCTGAGGAATTCAGAAAGAGAGGAAGGGATAATAAAAGACAGGGAAGAAGGGAGGGAGATTGAGAGAGGAGAGATAATGAGATATTGAAATATTAAAAGAGAGAGAAAGATTGAAAAATTGAGAGAGAATGAAAACAAGCAAGAAAATACAAAGAGATAAAAACACAGAAAGATTGAAAGACAGAAAGAGAGGGAGAGAGGGAGAGAGAGAGAGAGAGAGAGAGAGAGAGAGAGAGAGAGAGAGAGAGAGAGAGAAAGAGAGAGAGAGAGAGAAAAATCTTATGTGCTTGTATATAGAATAAGATGCCTATATTTTCATTGTGGGAATGACACCCAACAAAACATTAAATGTCTTCTCATACTATCAGTGTACTATCCTTGACACTTCAAACAGAGATTCATTTCAGATAATGAAATTATATTGCTTTTACCTTTGCCAGTGGAGATGAGATGACTGCCATCTGCATGGAAATTCCCACAAGTCACAGTGTGCAACTAAATTTAGTAGTGCCAGCTGGAACTTGTTCTTAGGGCATAATAATCTTAATATCAAAATACTTCTTTTGATGGGTGAATGATGCTATAGTAGTGATCAACCTTCCCCTGGTGGTATGAGACCTGATGATATTTCTACTTCTTTGCCCATTGCTTGATAAACAAATTACTAAAATAAAAATTCCTGGCCAGTGCTGCCAATATCAAACATCAATTTGCCCTAAGTGTAGGATTCTAGGTACTGTTTATTAATTATTGGAACCAAGTGTTTTACCTTTGAACCAGAACTGGAATGTTGCAATAAGCTAAGCAGGAGAGGAGTTTCCTGGTGAGATGGAGTTCATGAATAATGCAGAAGACTTGATTCCTTCTTTGCCTGAAATGGGCAAGTTTTTGCAGGAAAGGATTCAATTTTTAAGAAGGAAGCAGCAGAATCAAAGTAGTAAAATAATTCTACTCTTCTCTTTAAATAGGCTCAAATAATCTTGGTGTCCCACACGTGAGGTGATTCCAGTGAATCCTCAAAGACTTTGTGGTATCACCTCCCTTTCTCCTTCATTGCTGCAGTTGGAAACAGGAAAGTATGAGATGAAATTCCTCCTCAATTATTTAACTTCAATCATCCAACCATCAATCCTATGTGTCATTTAGCTTCTTTTAACATTAGTTCCCTAATCATGATAAAATAGCAATAATACCTCACATTTATAATAGCTCTTAGCATGAAACAGGCACTTATCGGTTTCTTTAGAACACTTTCATTTGATCCTCCCACCAACCCTGTGAAGTGGCTATTATGATTATTTCAATTTTATAGATGAGCAAGCTGAGACAAATAGAGGAGTAGTGGCCCCAAAACAGGTAGTATTTGAGTTCTGATATAAAATCAGGTTTATTTGTTTTTTTTTTATTTTTATTTTTTACTTTTAGTCTGGTGCTTTCTCCACTATGCCATCAAACATACTGTGCTGAGGATCCCAGAAAGTAGTGTAGAAAACACACTAAATCTTCAAGCATTATATAGGTGAAACTGGGGGCCTGGTATGCTAATTCATTTACATTTATGGCTTTCCATTTACAGCTCTGCTTAGTTTCAAGTCCTCTGTCTTATGTGGAGGGTCCTCAGTGGTCACTCCCTCTACCACCCTTTCCAATTTCTTTTTTTGTGTGTTTTTCTTCCTATTAGATTGTAAACAATTTGAGAGTAGGAACTATCTTATGTCCTCAACACTAGGTGACTGACCCCTAGGAAATCCTTAAAAAATATTTAGTAAATTTTAATGTATGCATTTTTGGTGAGGCTGCTTCTGGAAATGCCCAATGACATGGAGTTGAAGGTGACCACCTGTTGTCCACTCTAAAGTAGGCATGGGAATTCCATTTCAACTTTCTGTTTGCCTTTTCACGTGGCACCCAAGACAGAAATGGGTGTGTACACAAGAGGCAGGTCTCTTGGTTAGAGATGTTCTTGTGAAGAGGCCAGGACATTGCCTTAGTAAACTTCCAGGTAAGAAAAGACAGCAAACTCTAGTGTATTACTCTGCCAGTCCCAGGAGATGCTTCTATTCCTCTTTGTTTATACTTTCCTGATAATTTTAATAAAATTTGTGTGAAGTTTGGGATTCCAAGTTCTGTTTCAAGGAAGCATGGAGCACAGTTAAACATTATCAGTAGAAGAATGTAAAAGAAATTACTTGTATGAAAGTAAATATTCAAAATGATAAGATCCAATCAGAGATTATAGGAAAAAAAACAATGAGAGGCATTTCCTGGATAGAATCAGTTTAAAACTGATGAAAACTTTTGTAGGTTTCTTCTATCTTTGCTCACCAAATTCTAGCATGGGGAAAAGAACAGGGCGAGAGGATTAAAGAACCTGCTCTATGAATTGCTCTTTATTTGTGTCAAGGGAAAATGATGACTGGTTGATATTTATACCAGTTGTGAGAAAGGGCTGTAGGTCATTATTTTCTTCCTTACTTTGAGGCAGATTGATTCAAGGGATTTCAACTCCTCCAATGTTTCTTCGTTTAGTAGCATGACAAGGTATCTGAAGCCCTTACACTGTTTTAGGTAAAGAGCACTTTAGATGAAGCAATATGAATTGGGTGATACAAAAAGTGAGGAGATACACCAGTGGTTGGGAAGTTCATGCAAACATTTTCCAGCAAGGTATCTTTGTAGGAGGAATAAACTGAGGATTCCAGTGCAGCAGAAAGGAAAGTCAGCACCCTTTTTTGAGAGTCATTCATCCATTGTTGCTGTTAAATTATTCATTCAGGTCTTACAATTCAAGTGCTTGGAATTACAATACTCCAGATTGTCTATCCTCCACTATCTCCCAAAGTCTTTCCAAATCCATTGCTGTTTCCATCTCATCCTCTACTGCCCCTTTTTCTCTTTCCTTTTACCAATAATAGCCTAATTCCATGAATTTTGATTGCTCATTATATGCCCAAATTATTTAATATTCAATTTTGATGTTCCAGTGAAAATATGAATTAATTTCTTGAAGTATTGATTTATTTGTTCTCTTTACCATGCAAGGGACTTTCAGAAGTCTTCTTTAGTCTCATAGTTTGAAATGATCAATCCTGTGATGTTCAGTTTTCCTTATAGCTGAACTCTCACAGTCATACATTGCTACCAGAAAACAAAACACATAGATTTGACCATATGTAACTTTGTTGGCAAGGTGATGTCTTTACCTTTTAGTATTCAATCCAAATTTGTCATACTTTTCCTTCCAAGGAGAAAGAATCTTTTAATTTCATAGCTTCGATCGTCTTCAATGACCTTTGAGTGAAAGAATATAAAATCTGACACAGCTTCCATTTCTTCTCCCTCTCTTTACCAAGAAGTGATGGGACCAGTTGCTAAGATCTTAGGTTTTTATTTTCATTTATATATTAAGTTTCAAGTCAGTTTTTACACTATTCTCCAACACACTGAGAGACTTTTTAATTCCTCTTCATTTTTCTGCCATCAGAAAGTACCTTTTGCATATTTGATTGGTTGATATTTTCCCAGCATCTTTAATTCTAACCTTTGATTCATCCAACATAACATTTTACATGATGTACCCTGGGTATAGTTAAATAAGGTGACAATATACAGCCTTGTTGTATTCATTTTATAATCTTAAATTAATCAGTTGTTCTACATTCAGTTGCAGCTGTTGCTTTTTGGTCCCCATACAGACTCCACAGGAGAAAAGTAACATGTCTGATACTCCCATTTCTTTCAGGACTTGTCACATTTAATTGTGATCCACCCAAATGTTTTAGGGTAGTTAATAAAACAGAAACAAATTTTTTAACTCTGTTACATTCTTCAGAAAATAACAAATGTTGGCAATTTGGTTTCTAGTTCCTCTGCCTCTTTGAAAACCAGTCTGTTCTTCTGGTAATTCGGGGCTTCACCTTTTGCAGATTCTTTAGAATCTTTAGAATATACTTGCTAACATATGGAATGCACAAAATGGTTCAGTAATTTGAACATTCTTTAAGTCTTTCTTTAAGTTTGGGACATAATTTGAGCTTTTGCAATCCAGTAGCTACTGTTGATTTTCCCAAATTTTCTAGCATGCTGAAGGAAACACTTTAACAGTATCATTTTTTTCTAGTATTTTAAATAGCTCATCTGTTATTCCATCACCTTCATCTCCCTTACTGGTAGCAATGCTTCCTAAAGACAATTTAACTTTATCCACCAGGATTTGTGATGCTAGGTCAAAAACCCTACCTTCATTGTTTTTTTCCTGATATTAAGATCTATCTTGCATAATATTTTTATCACCTCTTCTTAATCTCTTCTACTTCTATTATGTCTTTGCCATTTTTGTCTTTTATAATGGCCATTTTTGCGTGAAATTTACTTATTTTTTTGAAATTTCTTTTGTACTCCAGTCAAATTTTCCTATTATTCCCATGATCTTTTGATTTTCTACTTTAACATTCCAATCCCCTATGATGAATGTGATATCTTTTTAAGGAGTTATTTCTAGAACATGTGGATTTTCATAGAAGTGATTGACTTTGACTTCTTCAGCATCAATATTCAGAACATAGTTTTATATTACTGTGATATTGTATGGTTTGCCTAGAATTCAAACAGATATCATTCTGTTGTTTTAAAGATGATATCCCAATGACTACTTTTTTCATCCTTTTATTTACAATGGAATACTCCATTTCTTCTAATCTAAGGGAGACTTGTCCACCAACTATTGTTGTTATAAATTCACCAACATGTTGATGTTTATTTTCTCCATCTTTTGTTTGGACATATCTAATTTATTTTGGTTCATACTCTTATACTCTAGCTTCCTATGTAATATTGATCTTTTTTTTTTTTTTTTTTAGTTTTTGCAAAGCAATGGGGTTAAGTGGCTTGCCCAAGGCCACACAGCTAGGTAATAATTAAGTGTCTGAGGCCAAATTTGAATTCAGGTACTCCTGATTCCAGGGCCCGTGCTCTATCCATTGCGCCACCTAGCTGCCCCTGTAATATTGATCTTTACAAATTGGACTTTCTTTTCTGTCACCAGACACATCTGTAGCTGACCTTCCCTCTAGTTTTGGGCCAGCTGCTTCATTAGTACTGAAACCACTTGTAATTGTCCTCCACTCTTCCCCAGCAGCATATTGAACACCTTCTGACCTGAGGGGGTAATGTCCATGAGATTTTCATGGTGAAGATATTGTTGTGGTTCGCCATTTCCTTTTTCAGTGGATCATCTTTTATCAGAACTCTCCATCATAACCCCACAGAGTATAGCTCATAATTTCATTATACTACAAGCCTCTCTGCCAAAACAAGACAGTAATCTAAAAGGAACATTAGCTCATTGCCTATGGAATATTTAAATATGAACTTGTCAGAAATGCTTTGTTGATGTTGCTTAAAGATTGAGATCATTCTCTGTATTGATTCAGTTAGGTAACTCAGTGGATAGAGCAGAGCATTAAGTCAAGAGGCAGGAAGACCTACATTTATATCCAATTTCAATTAGTCACTATGTGATGCTGAGAACGTTAGGTAACCTCTGTTTACATCTATTTCCTCGATAATGAAATGAAGAAAATGATGTAACCTACTTCTATTGAAATAATTGTTGTGGGAATCAAATGAGATAATATTTATGAAACACTTAACACAGTGACTAGAACATCAGAGTCTTTATATAAATTCTTCTTTCCTCTCCTATTACCTGAGACAGTAAGGGAGTTTGTGAGCCTCCAGGTTAGAGGAAGAAATTGTTTGTATTTCTCCCCATATCTTTTCCAAAAATATCACTTTGTAAGAACTCCTGTTTGTTAATTGGATAAATGAATCTGGAACATTAATCACTGTAGGGCATGGATGATAAAAGGAAGATACCGACTACAACTGACAATTGATACTGGGAACAACACATGAGGAAAAAAAAAGATCATGTATTTCATTCCTGCAACTCCCAATAGCATGCCAGTTTCAGAGCCTGGGTTAATTGAAATTCCCTCTATCCTTCCTGTAGTTCATAAATCATTGTGTTTTGTTTTGGGATTTCATAAAAGATTTTGACAATCTTATTCAATGTCTGAAATGATGTGATTGTGTACAAGATAGTGTGGTGTATGCTCAAAGCAGAGAGAAATAAAAATATCTCTTCTTCATCTCAGGAGATCCAGTTTCTAGTTCTGGTTTTAATTGTTAGGAGGTACTAGTAAGTAATTTGATTTCTCAGGTTTCACTTTACTTGTTTAAAGATTGAGTTGGATAAGGAAAACTGAAATAAAAATTCATAAAGATGATGGAGGTTCTAAAGATAGATTTCAGAGTCTGTAGGTTTGGATGGGAAAACTATGCATCTTGATTTTTACTAAACTCTCACTGAAATATAACATTACTTTCCATTGGGATGGTTGACAAAAAGCATTTTTCTTTTTTCTTTTTTTTCTTTTTTAAATTAATTTTTATTAAATATATTATTTGAGTTTTACAATTTTCCCCCCTATCTTGCTTCCCTCCCCCCCCACAGAAAGCACTCTGTCAGTCTTTACTTTGTTTCCATGTTGTACCTTGATCCAAATTGGGTGTGATGAGAGAGAAATCATATCCTTAAAGAAGAGAAGTCTAAGAGGTAACAAGATCAGACAATAAGATATCTGTTTTTTTCTAAATTAAAGGGAATAGTCCTTGATCTCTGTTCAAACTTCAGAGCTCCTTATCAGGATACAGCTGGCACTCTCCTTTGCAGAAAGCCCAAAATTGTTCCTGATTGTTGCACTGACAGAACGAGCAAGTCCCTCAAGGCTGAACATCACTCTCATGTTGCTGTTAGGGTATACAGTGTTTTTCTGGTTCTGCTCATCTCACTCAGCATCAGTTCATGCAACTCGCTCCAAGCTTCCCTGAAATCCTGTCCCTCCTGGTTTCCAAAAGAACAATAGTGTTCCATGACATACACATACCACTGCCTGCCAAGCCATTCCCCAATTGAAAGACATTCGTTCGATCTCCAATACTTTGCCACCACAAACAGAGCTGCTATAAATATTTTTGGACAAGTAATGTTTTTACCCTCTTTCCTCATCTCTTCAGGGTATAGACCCAATAGTGGTATTGCTGGGTGAAAGGGTATGCACATTTTTGTTGCCCTTTGGGCATAGTTCCAAATAGCTCTCCAGAAGGGTTGGATGAGTTCACAGCTCCACCAACAGTGTAATAGTGTCCCAGATTTCCCACATGCCTTCCAACAATGATCATTAATCTTCCTGGTCATACTGGCCAATCTGAGAGGTGTGAGGTGGTACCTCAGAGAAGCTTTAATTTGCACTTCTCTAATAATTAATGATTTAGAGCATTTTTTCATATGGCTATGGATTGCTTTGAAATCCTCATCTGTAAATTGCCTTTGCATATCCTTTGACCATTTGTCAATTGGGGAATGGCTTATTGTTTTAAAAATATGACTCAGTTCTCTGTATATTTTAGAAATGAATCCTTTGTCAGAATCATTGGTTGTAAAGATTGTTTCCCGATTTACATTTCTTTTGATCTTGGTTACATTGGTTTTATCTGTGCAAAAGCTTTTTAATTTAATGGAATCGAAATCATCTAATAGGCTTTCAGTGATGTCCTCCAACTCTTCCTTAGTCATAAACTGCTCCCCTTTCCATAGATCTGACAGGTAAACTAATCCTTGATCTTCTAATTTGCTTATAGTATTGTTTTTTATGTCTATGTCCTGTAACCATTTGGATCTTATCTTGGTAAAAGGTGTGAGATGTTGGTCTAATCTAAGTTTCTTCCATGCTAACTTCCAATTATCCCAGCAGTTTTTATCAAAGAGGGAGTTTTTATTCCAATGGCTGGACTCTTTGGGTTTATCAAACAGCAGATTTCTGTAATCATCTCCTGCTTTTACACCTAGTCTATTCCACTGGTCCACCACTCTATTTCTTAGCCAATACCAAACAATTTTGATGACTGATGGACAAAAAGCATTTTTCTAAGAAGACCCAAAGTTTCACAAAAGGGCTCTATGGCACCCAAACAGATAAGAAGCCATAAAGTATAAAATCAGTAATTCCCATTTTAACTCTTAACAGTCTATGTTTTAACGTCCATTCTGGCTTTAAAGTAGTATCCATAAATGACATTCTATGAATCATTATCCCTTCTTGCTTTGACATTCTATGTCCTTTGGTTTAAATTCTCTTCCAGCTCTGATATTCTGCATTTGATTATTTGATTTTTGTATTCTGATATTCTTACTTATTCTAAGTGTGAAACTTAGGATAACTACAGAATGAGAGAAATTTCAATCTAATCCAATAAATATTAAGTATTTACTACTTCTCAAGGAATGAGTTAAATATCTAGAATACAATTAAAAAAAGAAAGTCCCTGCCTTCAAGTTTATAATATAATAAATAGGAACAAAACATAAAAGGAGGCAGAAAAGGGGATAACCACAGGGCATCCAATGTGGAATGGAAACCAGGAAGACTAGGCAATGCAAAGTGGAGAAGAATTTCAGAGGAAAGACAATTGAATCTCCTTAATTTGTGATCCATCTTAAATTTTGAGAGGTAGTATGGTATAAGGGAACCAGCAAAGACTTGAAGTATTGAAAGACCTGAATTTGAACTATGTCTTTCGTGCAGAGTCACTTTTTGTCCTCTCTGCAATGAGGGTTGGTGGGGGGATAATAGTTACAATAGTACATGTAAAGTATATATTACAAAACTTAAAACTATAAATTTCAGCTCTTAATGTTCAGGACATCATTATTCTTTAATTGTTCCCAGTATATGAGTCTTTTCCCCCTAAGCAAACCTCAATTTCTATGTTAGCCCCTATAGGATAGCAACTTTTTCAGCTTTTATATTGTTCCTGGTATCTGGCCTACTACTTATAATTCATTTTTGTTTATTTGTTTGTTTAAAAATGTTTTGAATTAAAAAAATATTATCGACACTGCCCTATCAGGAAGGATAAGGATAAGACAGCAAATGTTTGTGATGTTTGTCTTTATCTGTCTGAATGAAAGATGAAGTCCATTTTTTAAATTGTAATGACTATATTAAACTACCTCTACTGAGAAGAACTACTTCCTAAGGGTCATGGATTTATGGAAATGTCCTGATGAGAATGGTGATGATGTCTTAATATCAACAATTCATTATAGGAACTCCAGTCCTCATCCCAACTTTCATTTCATTAATGTGCTATGCTATGGTGTAGACAAGTGGAAATTCATGTTAAATTTACCCTCAGATTGGATTGATGTGAAACTAGTTGTGGATCTTTAGGTATTATGTATTTAGGGAGTGAGCTCATGAGATCCATAGGGAACCTCCTAAATAATTACTTTTAATCACCTTGCCCCCTAGGGTTTATTTGAGGTGGTCTTTCTGAACTGCTTTATAGTTATCTTGGAACCCACCCTTCCTTGAAGAAGTTGAAATATATTTTAGTAAAACAATGAGACCATGAGTAATGGATTATAGCAGTTGAAAAATCATTACTAGACTACAGCCCTCCAAAGGTGACATCTGAGCATCTAGTTTTTGTTGTTGTTGTTGTTGTTTGAGTTCACTTTTTTAATTTTTATTAAAGATATTATTTGAGTTTTACAGTTTTTCCCCCAATCTTGCTTCCCTCCCCCCACCCCCACCCCACAGATAGCACTCCGTCAGTCTTTACTTCGTTTCCATGTTGTACCTTGATCCATATTGGGTGTGATGAGAGAGAAATCATATCCTTAAAGAGAACAGAATTCTCAGAGGTAACCAGATCAAACCGTAAGACATCTGGGTTTTTTTTCCCGAATTAAAGGGAATAGTCCTTGTACTTTGTTCAAACTCCACAGGTCCTTATCTGGATACAGATGGTACTCTCCTTTGCAGACAGCCAAAAATTGTTCCCAATTGTTGCGCTGATGGAATGAGCAAGTCCTTCAAGGTTGAACATCACTCCCATGTTGCTGTTAGGGTGTACAGTGTTTTTCTGGTTCTGCTCATCTCACTCAGCATCAGTTCATGCAAATCCCTCCAGGTTTCCCTGAAATATCGTCCCTCCTGGTTTCTAATTGATCAATAGTGTTCCATGACATACATATACCACAGTTTGCTAAACCATTCCCCAATTGAAAGACATTTACTGGATTTCCAATTCTTTGCCACCACAAACAGGGCTGCTATAAATATTTTTGTACAAGTAATGTTTTTACCCTTTTTCCTCATCTTTTCAGGGTATAGACCCAGTAGTGGTATTGCTGGGGCAAAGGGTATGCACATTTTTGTTGCCCTTTGGGCATAGTTCCAAATAGCTCTCCAGAAGGGTTGGATGAGTTCACAGCTCCACCAACAGTGTAATAGTATCCCAGATTTCCCACATCCCTTCCAACAATGATCATTATCCTTCCTGGTCATACTGGCCAATCTGAGAGGTGTGAGGTGGTATCTCAGAGAAGCTTTAATTTGCACTTCTCTAATAATTAATGATTTACAGCATTTTTCATATGGCTATGGATTGCTTTGATCTCCTCATCTGTAAATTGCCTTTGCATATCCTTTGACCATTTGTCAATTGGGGAATGGCTTTTTGTTGTAAAAATATGACTCAGTTCTCTGTATATTTTAGAAATGAATCCTTTGTCAGAATCATTAGTTGTAAAGATTGTTTCCCAATTTACTACTTTTCTTTTGATCTGGATTACATTGGTTTTATCTGTGCAAAAACTGTTTAATTTAATGTAATTGAAATCATCTAATTGGAATTTAGTGATGTTCTCCAACTCTTCCTTAGTCATAAACTGCTCCCCTTTCCATAGATCTGACAGGTAAACTAATCCTTGATCTTCTAATTTGCTTATAGTATTGTTTTTTATGTCTATGTCCTGTAACCATTTGGATCTTATCTTGGTAAAGGGTGTGAGGTGCTGGTCTAATCTAAGTTTCTTCCATGCTAACTTCCAATTATCCCAGGAGTTTTTATCAAAGAGGGAGCTTTTATCGCAATGTCTGGACTCTTTGGGTTTATCAAACAGCAGATTGCTGTAATCATCTCCTGCTTTTACACCTAGTCTATTCCACTGGTCCACCACTCTATTTCTTAGCCAATACCAAACAGTTTTTATGATTGATGCTTTATAATATAATTTTAGATCGGGTAGTGTTAAGCCAGCTTCATTTGCTCATTTTTTCATGAAGCTCCTGGCAATTCTTGACTTTTTATTTCTCCATATGAATTTACTTACCATTTTACTTACAATTTTTTCTAGCTCATTAAAGTAATTTTTTGGAATTTTGGAATTTTGGAATTTTGATGGGTAGGGCACTAAACAGATAGTTTAGTTTTGGTAGAATTCTCATTTTTATTATATTAGCTCTACCTATCCATGAGCAGTTGATATTTTTCCAGTTATTTAAATCTGATTTAATTTGTGTGAGAAGTGTTTTATAATTGTTTTCAAAAAGATTACGAGTCTGTCTTGGCAAATAGACTCCCAAGTATTTTACACTGTCTGAGGTTACTTTGAATGGAATTTCTCTTTCTAGCTCTTTCTGCTGTTTCTTGCTAGTCATATATAGGAAAGTTGAGGATTTATGGGTGTTTATTTTACAACCTGCAACTTTTACTATAATTGCTAATTGTTTCCAGTAGTTTTTTAGATGATTTCTTGGGATTCTCTAGGTAGACCATCATGTCATCTGTTAATAGTGAGAGTTTTGTCTCTTCCTTCCCAATTCTAATTACTTTAATTTCTTTTTCTTCTCTAATTGTTGATGCTAACATTTCTAATACAATATTGAATAGTAGTGGTGATAATGGGCACCCTTGTTTAACCCCTGATCTTATTGGGAATGCCTCTAGTCTCTTCCCATTGAGTATAATGCTTGTTGATGGTTTCAGATAGATACTGCTAATTATTTTAAGGAACAGTCCATTCATTCCTACATTCTCTAGTGTTTTTAATAGGAATGGATGCTGTATTTTGTCAAAAGCTTTTTCAGCATCTATTGATATGATCATATGGTTTCTGATAGGTTTGTTATTGATATAATTGAGTATACTAACAGTTTTCCTAATATTGAACCAACCCTACATTCCTGGAATAAATCCTACTTGATCATAATGTATTATCCTAGTGATGACTTGTTGTAGTCATTTTGCTAAGATTTTATTTAGGATTTTTGCATCTATATTCATCAGGGAAATAAGTCTATAATTTTCTTTCTCTGTTTTAACTCTCCCTGGTTTAGGTAACAGTACCATATTGGTTTCATAGAAAGAGTTAGGCAGAGTTCCATCTTTCTCTATTTTTCCAAAGATTTTATATAGGATTGGAACCAATTGTTCCTTAAATGTTTGGTAGAATTCACTTGTGAATCCATCAGGCCCTGGAGATTTTTTTTAGGGAGTTCAATAATGGCTTGTTGAATTTCTTTTTCGGAGATAGGGTTGTTCAGATATTTAATCTCTTCTTCATTTAACCTGGGCAACTTATATTTTTGTAAATATTCATCCATTTCACTTAGATTATCAAATTTATTAGCATAAAGTTGGCAAAATAATTTCTAATTATTACTTTAATTTCCTCCTCATTGGTGGTGAGTTCACCTTTTTCATTTATAATACTAGCAATTTGGTTTTCTTCTTTCTTTTTTTTAATCAAATTGACCAGAGGTTTATCAATTTTATTGTTTTTTTCATAATACCAACTTTTGGTTTTATTTATTAATTCAATAGTTTTTTTGCTTTCAATTTAATTAAATTCTCATTTAATTTTTAAAATTTCTAATTTGGTATTTGATTGGGGATTTTTGATTTGTTCTTTCTCTAATTTTTTTAGTCGCATGTTTAGTTCATTGATTTCCTCTTTCTCCAATTTATTCATATAAGCATTTAGAGCTATAATATATCACCTGAGAGTTGCTTTGAATGAATCCCATAGGTTTTGGTATGTTGTTTCATTATTATCATTTTCTAGGATAAAATGGTTAATTCTTTCTATAATTTGATTTTTTGGTCCACTCATTTTTTAAGATGAGGTTATTCAGTTTCCAATTTGCTCTGGGTCTATATCTCCTTGGCCCAGTATTGCATATGACTTTTATTGCATTATGATCTAAGAAAGATGTATTCACTATTTCTGCCTTTCTGCAGTTGATCATTAGGTTTTTATGTCCTAGTACATGGTCAATTTTTGTATAAGTTCCATGTACTGCAGAGAAAAAGATATATTCCTTCCTATCCCCATTCAGTTTCCTCTATAAGTCTACCATATCTAATTTTTCTAACAATCTATTTACCTCCCTAATTTCTTTCTTGTTTGTTTTATGATTTGATTTATCTAGATCTGATAGTGGGAGGTTCAGGTCTCCTACTAGTAGAGTTTTGCTGTCTATGTCTTCCTGTAATTCTTTCAGCTTCTCCTCTAAGAATTTGGGTGCTGTCCCACTGGGTGCATATATATTCAATATTGAAATGACTTTATTGTCTGTGGTACCTTTTAGGAGGATAAAGTTTCCTTCCTTATCTCTTTTAACGCTATCTATTTTTGCTGCTGCTTTGTCTGAGATAAGGATTGCTACTCCTGCTTTTTTTACTTCAGCTGAAGCAAAATATATTTTGCTCCAACCTTTTACCTTTACTCTGTATGTATCTCTCTGCTTCAAATGAGTTTCTTGTAAGCAGCATATTGTAGGATTCTGGTTTTTAATCCACTCTGCTATTTGCTTACCTTTTAAGGGAGAGTTCATCCCATTCACATTCAAGGTTATGATTACTAATTCTTTATTGCCCTCTGTGCTATCCTCCCTCTGTTTGTATTTCCCCCCTTTCCCCCCTTTTATCCATATTCCCTAGTCTTTTGTTTCTGAATACCACCCCCTTCAGTGTGTTTGCCCTCCTATATCACACCCTCCCCTTTCTTTCCCCTTTCCCTGTTCCCTTCCCTGCCTTTTTTTTATTTCCCCTTATTTCCTCCACTACCCTTCCCTTTCTCTGTCCCCCCTCTGATTTTCCCCTTTTACTTCTTGAAAGGTTAGATGTTTTGTAAGTTAACTGAGTATGTGTAGGTTGACTTTAAGCCAAGTCTGATGAGAAGAAGATTCAGGTGTTTCTCCTCTACTCCCTTCTTCTCCTCTATTACCATAGGTTTTTTGTACCTCTTAGTGTAATGAGATTTGTCCCATTCAATCCCCTCCCTCCTCCCGTCTCTTTCCTGTCCCCCTTTTTAGGGAGTTAGTGTATTTTTTTTTAGATCATTCTATCTAAGTCATAGAAAATTCTGAGTGTCTGTCCCTTCTAGTTCAGTATATTCTGTTGAATAGAGTCAAAATTCCTGAGAGTTATTAGAGTCTTTCTCCCCAGTGGAATTAAAGCCAGTTACATCCCATTAGATATCAGTCTCATGGATAGGTCATAGATGTCCATCATTTCTGGCTAGGTATATTCTCTCTGTTAGAGTTACATTTCTCAGGATTTATGAGAGTCTCTACCCCCCCCCCCCCCATGCTGGGATATAGCCAGTTTCACCTTGCTGGATTGCATTTTTTCCTTTTAACACCCCCCCCCCCTTTTTTTTTACCTTTTCATGTGTCTCTTGAACCTCCTGTTTGATATCCAAATTTTCTGTTTAGCTCTGGTCTTTTCATCAGAAATTTTTGGAATTCTTCCATTTCGTTAAATGTCCATCTTTTTCCCTGGAAGAGAAGGCTCAGCTTTGCAGGAAAGTAGATTCTTGGCTGCATTCCAAGCTCCAGTACTCTTTGAAATATCTCATTCCAGGCCCTTTGATCCCTTAAAGTTGATGCAGCCAGGTCCTGTGTGATCCTTACTGAGGCTCCTTGATATTTAAATTGTTTCTTTCTGGCTGCTTGCAGGATTTTCTCTTTTATCTGATAGTTCTGGAGTTTGGCCACAACATTCCTTGGTGTTTTCCTTTTAGGATCTTTTTCTGGTGGGGATTGATGTACTCTTTCAATAACTACTTTGCCCTCCGATTCGATGATGTCAGGGCAGTTTTCCATCACTAGATGCTGTAATATTAAGTCCAGGCTTTTTTTCTCTTCAATGTTTTCAGGAAGTCCTATAATTTTCAGGTTTCCCCTCCTCGATCTATTCTCGAGGTCAGTGGTTTTGTTGATGAGGTATTTCACATTTGCTTCTATTTTTCTATTTTTTGATTTTGTTTAACTGACTCTTGCTGTCTCATGGAGTCATTAGTTTCTGTAGACTCCATTATTTTTTGGGGGGGAGGAGTTTTCTTCATTAAACTTTTCCAATTGGTCAATTCTACTTTTGAAAGAGCTTTCCATTTGACCAATTGAGGTTTTCAGAGAATTAATTTATTTTTGCATTTGCTCATTTGAGGATCTGAGAGAATTATTCTGATTTTGTAATTGTCCAATTGATGATCTGAGAAATTTATTCTCCTTTTGTGTTTGTCCAATTCTACTTTCTAAGGTTTTGTTTTCTTGTTGCAAGGTATTAATTGTCTCCCCCCAATTTTCCAGTTGATTTTTAAACTCCTTCCTTATTTCTTCAAGGAAGTCTTTCTGTGCTGGAGACCAGATTGTATTCTCCTCAGATGTTCCAGGTGTCTCTGGGTTGGGATCTTTCCCTTCCAGGAATTTTTCTATGGATCCACCTTTCCGCTGACCCTTCTTCATTATGCTAAGACCTTGAGTTGAGTGGGGCTGGTTCACCTGGGCTTGGGATCTCTAGAGGCTTTACTGAATGCAGTTTCTCTGGCTGATCAGTAGGAGGTGCTGGTTGCCCTCTCTGGGGTGTTTTGGTTGGGAGGCCTTCTCCCTTTGCTTGAAGGAGGGAATTGGAGCTATTGAATTCTTTTGCCTTCAAACAATGGTGGGCTTTACCCTTGCCTGAGGTCATTCCTCAGCTGGGTTGGTTCTTTCACTCACACACCTGGGCCTGAGGCAGAAATAATTTGCATTTGTTTGGGAGGAGGCCTCAGTGCAATGGAGGCTTGGGCTCAAAGTTTCTCAGACCTGTGGAGCCCAGGGATGGTGTCCCCAGCTGTCCTGCACCAGACCTCTCCCCGCAGCCCCTTCCCCAAGCTCCAGGGGGACAGCACCAACACCAGCACCTCTGCTTCCCCACTGACCCAAGCCCCCTGTGTCCAGCCCCACCGCTGATCCAGCAGTTGATCTGGCTGATCCCAGGCTAATCTTCCCTTGGAGCTCAGACTCACCTGCCGGTACTCAGCCAAGGCTGCTGCCGGAGACATCCTGAGGTAGATTTTCCTCTCCTGGCTTTTCTTTCTGGATTTCCTGGTTCGGATTTCTTTTAAGAGGTTTGTTTCATGTGATAGATGGGGAAGAGATCAGGAGACTTTAGAACTGTGCCTGTCTTCTCTCCGCCATCTTGGCCGGAAGTCTGAGTATCTAGTTTTAATAGAAGGTTGAACACATAAATAATTTTACTACAAAACTGTGGATAAAAAATTTTTGAAATTTGGAAATGATTGAATGATCTACCAGAAGTCCCACAGTTGATTGGCAAAGGAAGTGATCCCTGAAATGCTCACCCAAAATAAATTTGAAATAACTTTACAATGTCATCCATCATCTTTTTGTGACTTCAGTGACTTCTCAAATCCTTTCTCAATATTATGTATTATTTTATGAAGGGGGTTATATTAATAAAATATACAGATAATTTAAGTTTTCACTTCTACTATTTCTTTCTCCTCAAAATCAGAATGGAAGCCAGACTGGCTCCTTTGATATTTCCTCTCCTGTGATTATCCTTCTATATTGCTTGGTGTGCTTACTATAGCTGCCAAAAAACTAAAACAAAGCAAAATTTAAAAAATGGACAAAGACCAAAACAAAAGAAAAAATAAAAACTAACTGCAGTTGTTCAATACTTCATTTATTTTTTTTAAATAATATCAACTGAATGTGGGCTTGTAAAGACAGTTGAATTGTCGACATGTTTCCTCAAATTAGCCCAAGATCACCTGGAAAAAATGAAATTAATGAGCTGTCATCCTTCTCAGGCCATTTATAATGTTTCCTTCCCCTGACTAGGTTACTCAAGGGAAGGCTGACAGGAACAATAGCACATCCAGTGGAGCAGAGGGCAGTGGGGCCTACCTAGAGATTCTTTAGAATCGATTGATGGACAAAAATGAACTTTCTAATTTTTTTTTCTTCTTTCATGCCTTGATCTGAAATATAATGATATCCTTTTCCTTCTTTTTTTATTGTTTTGGACTTTTTTCCAATTCATATCACTTTATTAGCTTGGGAATTTTTTTTTCCATTAAAAAAAGTGCGTGTATTTATGTATGTTAGTGTCCATTCTTTTAAGTGATTTCCTACTCCTCTTTCTTGATTCTCTAGCAAGTCCTGCCTGACAGAAAACAGACAAAGTTTACCTTTATGCTCCCTTTCATCCTCAATCTCTCTCTGGTTTCTGTCTCTCTGACCTCTGTCTCTTTCTACAGCTTCTGCTTCTATCTCTCTGTCTCTCTTACCTGTCTGTCACTCTGGCCTCTGTCTATCTCTCTGACTTCTGTCTGTCTCTCACATATCTGTCTCTAGTGCCTCTGCCTCTCTCTTTTTCTCTCCCCTTCTCCCTTTGTCTCCTGGTTCCCCCATCTCTGACAGTCTCCCTCCCCTTCTTTCAGTCTCTCTCCTTTTTGTCCATCACACAGACTGTTATACATTCTACAGATCCTTCAGAGGTCTGTCGTTTCTAAATTTTATATTTATTCTCGCTTCATTTAAAATTATATTTGATAAAATGTCAGATCAGGAAATGATGTTAGAGATCACAAAGTCATAGGATCAATTATTTAGAATGTGATAGGAACTTATTTAGTCTAACTCCTCCATTTTTCTTTGAGGAAATGGATGCCCAGGGAATCTAAGGTCCTTGTCCAAGACTTACAGAGGTAGTCAAGTGTGGAATTTGAATTTGGTTGCATTGATGGAAAAGTTCTTTCTGCAGCACAGCACAGATTTATTCCAACATTATTTTACCCAGGAGGAAAACTGGGATTGGGAAGGATATACTTCAGGCTCATTCAACAAGGTGGTGGCCCAGCTGGAATGGCAATTCATGGTGTTTAATTTCTACTGTGCCTATCTTACTTAACCATTCAATGGTTAATTTTTATGAAGATTCCAGGCCCTGATTAATGATAGCTAGAAGATCTCATCATCTAATGAACACAAATAAGATAGTCAGTACTACTGGATCATGATTTCCCTTCTCCTCTAAGATAAATGTGTCTTGACAAAGGCCTTATGGAGACAAGAGGTCCAAAGGAAACTCTCTAATGGTAGTATTTCACTCTATTTTATAGATGGTTATTTTTAGTCAGATGGGCTTTAAATTATGTACTTGTAGACTGTTTTCAATTTTCCTCATTCATCAATCTATCAATATCTATTTAGATATGTGCCAGGTGCTAACCATGGTGCTAACTACTAGAGAATCAAATACCCAAATCTCCCTTTCTTCAAGGAGCCTACTGTCTTTTTCTTATTTTTAGGGTTTTTTTGGCCAGGCAAATGGGGTTAAGTGGCTTGGCCAAGGCCACACAGCTAGGTAATTATTAAGTGTCTGAGGCAGGATTTGAACTCAAGTACTCCTGACTCCAGGGGCGGTGCTCTATCCACTGTGACACCTAGCTGCCCCAAGGAGGCTACTTTCTAAAGAGGAAGAGAGCAATGCACAACTAGAATTATAAACATATATATATATATATATGTATGTGTGTGTGTGTGTATGTATATATAAAACAGATGGTAAATCACATAGGATAAAAAGACATGAGGAGACTAGGACAAGTTCTCCTGAAGAAGGTGGTGGTTCTTGAGTCCAATCTGGAAGGAAACCAGGTGTTATGAGAGAGAGAGAGAGAGAGAGAGAGAGAGAGAGAGAGAGAGAGAGAGAAAGAATATTGCAAGCCTGGAGGACATACTGTATAAATGTATGGAAATGTAACATAGAGCATTGTTTTACATAAATAGCAAGTGAACCCATGTGATGGGGAAGTCATGTATGTAGGGAAAAAAGTAAAGGAGTAGAAAAACTGAGAGGTAAGAATGGGCCAGTTAACAGTTTTATGCTAAACAGATGATCCTAAAAATAATAGGGAAACTCTAGAGTTTGAGTGGTAGATATTTGGTGGCACCATGGCTAGAGTACCAAATCTGTAGGAAGACTTTTCTTTCTGAGTTCAAATCAAGCCTTAGATCCTTACTATTTAGGCGACCCTGGCTAGTCACTTTCATCCATAAAAAAGAGTTGGAAAAGGAAATGGCAAAATACTCCAGTATCTTTCTTATAAAAACTCCCAATGGGATCATGAAGAATCAGACATGGGAAATTACCAAGTAATAACAAATAGTTTGAGTGGGGAGAGGAGAAAGACATGGTGAACTGATCATTCCTATGTTTTAGAAAAATCACTTTGGTAGCTCTGTTTGAGTGTTTGTGTTGCTAATTCACTTAGAGTGAGGAGAAGTTGGAGGCAAGGAGTTAAAAATAGACTGTTATCATAGTTCAGGTGAGAGATAGTAAAACAATGAATAAGACAGTTTGTGATGTGGTTTTGTCGCTCAAGGGATTGACAATATTGGATTGGAAACTTTGAGAATACCCTACAAGATGATCATTGAGGTTATGGGAGCTAAGAAGTACGAAAGTAAGTAAGTATGAAAATAGTATAGGGTCCAGGAGAGCCCTATTCAGTTCAAATGTAAAACATAGATGATAACTTATACAAGACTGAGAAAGCACAGTCATACACTTTGGACCCAGAGACTTAGAAAGTAAAGTGTGTCAATGAGGTGAGGATAGTTAATCAAGCCATAAAATAGAATATTATGTGCTAGGCAAAGTATTTTATAATTATGAGCACATCCTTATGAATACCCTTTGAAGTAGGTGCTATAATTATCCACATTTTACAAATATGGAAACTGAGGCAGACAAAAGTTAAGTGACTTCCTTAGGGTCACACAACTTGTAAGTGTTTGAGTGTGAATTTGAACTTTGGTCTTCCTGATTCCAGGTCTAATTTCCCCAGCTATATACTGATCCTAAAAGTTAAGAGAAATGAATATTTAGAGAACAACAATAGAATAATTGTCAATTAAGAAACCATTGATGAATTAGGAGAAGACAATTTAAATTGAGTGATATTGGTACAAGATAAAGAGTTAAGAAATGAGAGAAGTGGAGACACTAAATAGAAGCAAATTTTTGAGGAAATTGTTTATTTTTAAAAAAGAAGCACAATGAAAATATAGTGTGTTTATATTTTATGTTTAGAAAAAATTAGATATGGACATGTTTTTTACAAAACAGGAAAGGAATAAGTAGATTGGTAATGATTAAATATTAGAGCAATAAAAGGGATGTTGGGGGATAATCTGGATAAGGTAAGATATGAGATCAAGAATTTGTGTAGGTGTGATCATTTTGAAAGTAACAGGCATCTTGCTACTAGAGAACAAAGTGAAAGAGAAGAGACATTTGAACGTAATGTTAGGAGGGTGAGGAATGATGAAAGCAGCAGAAGAAAATTAGTGATAGAAATGGTCTCAATTTTCTCAGTAAAGGATGAAAGAAGATTTTTGTTGTGGGAGTCCTGAGAAGAGAAACTAGTGATCTTTGAATCCTTTCCTGGAGGAGGTCACAAAAGCTCTTTGGGTCTTACAGCCATTTTTTTTTTATCCCAGAAACTTATGCTCTCTGAACCTCCATTTCCTTGTCCCTAAAATATGATTAATTTTCACATTTTTTAGATTTGAAGATGTTGCTCTGGGAATCAAGAATTATACTGTGTCTAATTGCCTTGTAGTTGGTTATTTTACAAAAAATTGGCAGTTGATCTCTAGAAACCTGTGTCTTGAAAATAGGGACTAATTAACTGCGTGGGTTACTTCATTTGCCAAAGCTACCACTTTACTTAACTCGAGGAAATTTATGTTTTAAAAGTAGTAATCTCATCATCATTTTTAACATTCATATAGTATGTACCAGAAGAGCTCAGTGTCATGATTGTGCTTACCTAGGTACTGGATATAGCAAAACCATGACTGAAATCTATGGCCTTTCATCTCCAGAACTAAGATTTTTTATTTCACCATACTTTTCAAAATCACAAAATCCCTAGTTGTCAAGATTCAAACTTAAATGCTTTGGTTAATTATTTTTAAGTCTGTGACTGTAACCATTTACTTAGATTTCTTATTAAATAGAAAGGAATAGGGAGGACATTCCAAATGGAAAAAAAAAAGTTATGTGAGTGAATATATGAAAGTGAGAAAATGAAAAATATGCTTAGGAGATAGTAGAATGATTTATGGTAAATAGAAGAAAGATTCTTAACTGTAGATAAGAAATAAATAAACAAATTTCTATCCTCATCACAAAGAGGGAACAAACTGTTGGAACAGAGCGTGCCAGGGTAGTTAGATATGGCTTCTTTATTGCTTCTATTCATTTTTTTAATTGTTTAAAATGAATTAATTTCTATAGAAAAGAAAAAAGCCTGAAAGTGAATGTGAAATAAAAACAAAAGTTATCAATATAATTATTTACAGTAATTAACTTTGGGTCAGTTAGCTGACACAGGGGATACAGCACTGGCCCTGGAATCAGGAGGACTTGAGTTCAAATTTGACCTCAGACAATCAACACTAATTAGCCCTGTGGCCTTAGGCAAATTAGTTAATTCCAACTGCCTTGTCAAAAAAAATGAAGTAAGCTCTTCTAAAATAAAATTGATAACTTGTGTGAAAGAGTAACCCAAGATAACACTGAAAAATTGTCACAATCCAGTGAGGTGAGTAGTAGTATCCCCTTTTGTAGATGAGGAAACTGAGGTAAACTGAGCCAAACAAATTATCTAGGGCTACCCAGCTATTGTTTCTCTCTCTATGGAGGAGTTTTTTTTTAATCCAAGTCTTCCGAATTCCAGCTCTGGTGTTCACTCATTATATATCTCCCCTCCTCTTAATTGGAAAAAAACCTAGCACTGGAGTAGCAGCTGTGCGAATAGACAGAAATAAGAACACTCCTGCTCTTTCCATTGTTCTCTTCCCAGGATGGAGCAGAGAATTGACGTTGACTTTGCTAGCACTGCCCATGTTTTTACCTGAGGCCTTTCACAGCAAATGACAAGATAGGCCCCAAAATAGAAATCAAAAGAGAGGCCTCCAGAGCAAGCAGGATCTTTCATTGTTAATTATATCCTGAAAATAGTGACTGAGGACTTGTCAAAAGTTGTAGGAAGAAAAGAAGGGAGTGCGTGAATATGTGTGTGTGGTTTTTTTTTAAAAAGCAAGAATAAAGATAATTTAAAAACATGTCATTTCCCCTATTGACATGACAAGTTGCATGTGATTCAGAATATTACATAATTTGGCAGCTCCAATGGGGACTTGAAAGCTGTCTTGTCCAATGATGACATAGAGAAATGACAATTTGTACCTGAGTTTCTTTCCCACCAGTGGACTGCCAAGGCTTTATGTTAACCTCCTGAGGGTTTATTTAGTCAGTCACCTAACTTGAGAATGGCAATATTAGGGGTTCCAAAAGTAATAAATTTGAAGTTGTCTGTGGAAGGGTGGGGAGACATGACAGCAATAATTGTTTTCATGTTGGAGATAAATTGTAATGCATCTCATTTAACATATGTTGGGCATAGTTAGAAATTTTTGTGTCATTTTGCTCATGGCAAAGCAAGGACAAATGTTTTCTGTAAAACTAGGAGCAACCAGTACTCATTGTGAATAAAGAATATGACATTGAAACATGAGAACAAAATGTCTATGATTCAAGGATCTGTGATTTTGTCTTAAGGGGACTCTGAAATGATAGAGATCATGACCCTTTCCTCAAGAGATGGTCTCTGAGTGTTGCTATGACTGAAATATTCATCTGTTTGTGACCAAATATGGTTTGATGAATCCCAGGCAAACATAGTCTGTTACAAGGATCAGATTGTCAAAACCTCAATCTTTTCGTTCTTAGTTTTGTATGCTATAAAGTGAGATGTTTAAACTAGGTGTCCTCTGAGGGCCCTCCCAGTCAATGTTCCTTTGATAATGAACCTTTCCAATGACTTTTCTACATTGGTTTAGCCTTGAATGTGTTTAAGGCATCTCTACAAGTTAATAGTTGGAATTGTTGAAATCTAGGCCAAATCTAATTGTAAGGGACAAGAAAGGAATAAGGAATTAAAGTCTAGATTAAGAATTTCTGGACATATCATTAGTCCCTGAATTCTCAGTATTAGATATATTCTCTCTCTCTCCTCTAAATGTACATGTTGAGGAAATGTGTCCTTGTAGAAATCCTTTCCTCAGAGAACCAGGGGAACTAGAGTGTCTACGTTTCATGAAAACATTGATACTTGGGGAATATCTGCCATTCTTTCCCTTTTGATGTGTAAGATCATTCTAGAGAAGTTGACTCCTTAATCTCTAGTCCTAGAGGGCCCACTTTCTATAGGCACAAACTCATGGTCCCAGGATTTCTTTCCATTCTAACAACTCACCTAGGCAGTTTCAGGCATAGATAAGGCTATCTAAATCCTGGAGAACTGATATTAATGAAAAAAATTCTCATTTCCCTGGAAAGGAACGTGCTTCTGGGGATTATATCTGTGTCATCGATTTGTCCTCAAACTGCCCAGCAGGTAGACTGCTAAGTAAGAAATCTGAACTGTACTAGAACCTGAGAACTAAGATGTTTTCATAATCTTGCTCCTTTTTTAATACAATTGGCCAGCAGATCTGGAAATTCAAACCCAAAGTAGAGAAGTTATAGAGAATTCATTCTCCTAATATTCCAGGTTGTGATAACATAAGTACTTTGTCATCTTTCCCCTTCCTTCCCTCTCCCTTACCCCTATTATGTATGCACCCCCACATGCACAGAGACTTACATACCAGCTATGGCTCCTTTAATGGTATATTTTTTACATTGAAATTAGGTATCATATTTTGATTTTAGTAGGAGGAGCAAAATATAGAGAAAAATTGAGTTTCTAAAAGTTGTTATGTGTGAAGAAAAATTTTAAAGGAAAGGAGGAACATGTATTTACAAGTGAATCTAAATAAAATTTTCTAGATTATAAATAGATAAACTAAACATTATCTCTATTCACTCAAAAGAGGGAAAGTAGCATATGTTTATAACAACTGGTTTGTTCCCCTCTTCCCACCAAATATTCCTTATACATAAAGTTATTATAAATAACAAAATAGTAAGTAAATAAGAAGCAAGTTATAAATAACAAATAGTAAGTAAAGCATTTTATGAAAACAAAGCTAGATAGTGTAGAAATTATTAATATCAGAATGGAATTAGAATTGGAATTAGAATTGGAAATTAAAGTCAATGAGCTCTTTTTGACATTGTAAGTTTTATTTATATATTTTTAGATTTTTTTTTGTTTCTTATATTATCATCTCTCCTAGAGCCACATCTCTGGAAGTTGGTAAGTAAGACAAATGATTCTTTTTAAGGATAAAAAAAATTAAATGCAATTATTGATTACATTTAAAGAATATGAAAAAATGTATAGTGTATAACAACTGTAATCTTACCATTCCCATAAAGGAGTGTCTTGGGTGTGTCTTTCATATTTTCTTTTGAATTTGACTTGATTTTACTAATAATAATTTTACTAATTTTTTTTGTTTTTTGCAAGGCAACATGGTTAAGAGACTTGGCCAATGTTATCCAGGTAGGTAATTATGAAGTGTCTGAGGCTGGATTTGAACTCAGGTCATCCTGATTCCAGTGCCAGTCCTCTATCCACTATGCCACCTTGCTGCCCAGCTGATATACTTTTGATTTTTACTTTGTTAAGTTGTTCTCCATTAGCATTGTTGTGAATAATTTCCTTTATGCTTTACATCCTTTATTTCATATATATGCTCTGTACATATACAATTCCATGGAAATGTGCATGTGTGTGTCTAAACACAAATAACCATTCCCACAATAAAGATATATTCAAAGGATATGATGAATTTCAATATTCATAAACATATGAAAGGATGCTTCAAATAATTAAAAAGGAAAACACGAATATAAACAATCATGAATTTCATCCTAAACCAAGGAAATTATAAAAAACAGTAAAAGAAATTAAAACTGGCAAGTTTGGGAGTTGATATAGAAAGGTACTGGAGAAGCTGTAGAAAGATAGCTCCATTAACCCATCAGTGGTGAAGATATGAAATGGTACAAACATTTTAGAAAGCTAATTAGAATTTTTCGGATAATGTGACTGCAATGATCAAACTCTTTTGTTAAATTCTTTGTTTTAAGAAAGATTTTGTTTATTTTGAGTTTTACAATTTTCCCCTATTCTTGCTTCCCTCCCCCACCCTCCCTACAGAAGGCAGTCTGTTAGTTTTTACATTATTTACATGGTATACATTGATCTACATTGAATATGATGAGAGAGAAACATATCCTTAAGGGAAAAAATAAAGTATAGGAGATAGCAAAATTATCTAATAAGAAAACAGTTTTTTTTCTCCCATTCCCATAAATTGAAAGTAATAGTCTTTGGTCTTTCTTCAAACTCCACAATTCTTTCTCTGGATACAGATAGTATTCTCCATTGCAGAGAGCCCCAAATTGTCCCTGACTTTTGCATTGATGGAATGAGCAAGTCCATCGAGGTTGATCATCACCCCCCCTGTTGTTTTTAGAATGTACAATGCATTTTCTGATTCAGCTCATCTCACTCAGCATTAGTTCATGCAAATTCATCCACGCTTCTCTGATTTCTCATCCTTTCTGGTTTCTAATAGAACAATAGTGTTCTATGATACACAGATACCACAGTTTGTGAAGCAATTCCCCAATTGAAGGACCTTCACTTGATTTCCTTAATTTCTTTGGAACCACAAATAGGGCTGCTATGAATATTTTTGTACAAGTGAAGTTTTAACCCTTTTTCATAATCTCTTCAGGCTATAGAACCAGTAGTGGTAGTGCTGGATCATTTTTGTTGCTCTTTAGGTGTAATTCCAAATTGCTCTTGAGAAAGGTTGGATGAGTTCACAGCTCCACTAACAATGCATTAGTGTCCCAAATTTCCCTTCCAACATTGATCATTGTCCTTTCTGCTCATATTGGCCAGTCTGAGAGGTCTGAGTTTGTACCTCAGAGATGCTATAATATGTATTTCTCAACTAAGTAATGATTTAGAGCAATTTTTCATATGACTATGGATCTCTTTGATTTCCTCATCTGCAAATTTCCTTTGCATGTCCTTTGCCCATTTGTCAATGGAGAATGGCTTGTTTTTTTTGAAAATTTGACACAGTTCTCTGTATATTTCAGAAATGAGTCCTTTGACAAAATTACTAATTGTAAAAATTGTTTCCCAATTTACTTCATTTCTTTTAATCTTGGTTACAGTTTGTTTTTAATGATATACTCCATCTCTTCCTTGGTCAGAAACTGCTTTCCATTCCATAGATTCGACAGGTAAACTACTCCTTGATCTTATAGTTTGCTTATAATGTTTTTTTTATGTCTAAATACTGGATCCATTTTGATCTTATCTTGGTATGAGGTGTGAGGTGTTGGTCTAATCCAAGTTTCTTCCATACTAACTTCCAATTTCCCCAACAGTTTTTATCAAAGAAAGAATTTTTATCCCAATAGCTGGACTCTGGGTTTCTCAAACAGCAGATTACTATAATCCTTTCTTGCTATTGTACCTAGTCTATTCCACTGATTCACCACTCTCTTTCTTAGGCAATACCACAGTTTTAATGATTGATGCTTTATAATATAAGTTTAGATCTGGTAAGGCTAAGCCAACTTAATTGTACTTTTTTTTCATTGAATCCCTGGAAATTCTTAACTTTTTATTTCTCCATATGAATTTATTTACATTTTTTTCTAGCTCATTAATCTTTTGGAATTTTGATTGGTAGGAAATAAAAACTTTGTTTAGTTTTGGTAGAATTGTCATTTTTGTTTTATTAGTTTGACCTATCCAGCAGTTGATGTTTGACCAGTTATATAAATCTGATTTTATTTGTGTGAGAAGAGTTTTGTAATCATTTTCAAAGTTTCTGAGTCGGCCTTGTCATGTAGACTCCCAGGTATTTTATATTGCCTGAGGTTACTTTGAATGGGATTTATCTTTCTAGCTCTTTCTGATGTATCTTGCTAGTCATACATAGAAATGTTGAGGATTTATGGTGGTTTATTTTATATCCTGTTACCTTGCTAAAGTTGCTTATTATTTCTAGTACTTTTTAAATGATTTTTTGGAAATCTCTAGGTATACCATCATGTCATCTGCAAAGAGTGAGAATTTTGCTTTCCCAATTCTAATTCCTTCAATTTCTTTTTTCTTCTCTTATTACTGAAGCTAAAATTTCTAATACAATAATGAATAGCAGTGGTGATAATTGGCATCCTTGTTTCACCCCTGGTCTTATTGAGAATGCCTCTAGCCTGTCCCCCATTGCATATAATACTTGTTGTTGGTTTCAGATAGATACTGCTTATTATTCTAGGGAACAGTCTGTTCATTCCTATTCTCTAGTGCTTTTAGTAGGAATAGGTGCTGTATTTTGTCAAAACCTTTTTGAGCATCTATTGATATAATCACATGATTTCTGATAGGTTTGTTCTTGATATAATTAATTGTACTAACAGTTTTCCTAATATTTAACCAACCTTGCATTCCTGGGATAAATCCTATTTGATCATAATGTATTATCCTGGGGATAACTTGTAAACATTTTGCAAAGATTTTATTTAAGACTTTTACATCAATATTCATCAAGGAGATTCATATATAATTTTCTTTCTCTTTATTAATTCTTTCTGGTTTCGGTATCAGCACCATATTGGTGTCATAGAAAGAGTTTGGCAGAGTTCCATCTTCCCCTGTTTTTCCAAAGAGTTTATATAGAACTGGAATCAATTGTTCCTTAAATGTTTGATAGAATTCACTTGTGAATCCATCTGGTCCTGGAGATGCTTTCTTAGGGAGTGCAATAGTGTCTTGTTGAATTTCTTTTTCTGTGATAGGGTTGTTTAGGTTTTTAATTCCTCTTCATTTATCCTGGGCAACTTATATTTTTGTAAATATTTGTAAAAGTTCCATTATTAGACTTATACAGCCATGAAACTGATGAAAAAATATATATGCACTTCTTATGTATTTCAAAATATTTATAACAACACTATTTGTGATAGCTAAGAATTGGACACAAAATATCTACCCATAAATTGGTGAATGGCTAAGTTGTGGGCACTGAAATATTACATATGATATGGATATATTATATGAATATAGAGCAGTATGAAAAGATTTACATGAATTGATGCATAGTGAAATAAAAATCCAAGAAATTATATACAAAATAATTGCAAAAATGAAAATGGATATAGCAATAGACCAAGGATAAAAATGAAAAGCGAAGAAGATTATATTTTATAATATGATCTATATTAGTATTTTGTGTGCTTTGGAAGTTTTTACCTAGGTATTAATTCATTTTTAATTATTTATAATGGTATTTACTTTTCTCTTATTACTTCTTGGATTTTGCAATTGTAGAGATATAATGGTATTTAAGGATTTCTTTGTAGCCTGCAAATTTGCTTAAGGTATTGTTTCTATCAATATCTGCAAAAATGATGAGATCTGGGGGGAAGAACCAAGATGGCAGCATGAGGGCAGGATTTTCTGGAAGTTCTCTTCCAAAATATTCCAAAATCCTTAAAATTATGACTCCAAATAAATTTTTGTGAGCAAAATCTACAAAAAGTTCCAGTGAACAATTCTGCAGCCCAAGGTAACTTGAAGATGAGTGAGAAGGCTTTATTTCACTAGGATCAGAAGGAGAGGCAGTGCATCTAGTTTAAAATTGCATCAGAGTAAAAAAAGTCCAGTCTTACAGGAACAGCCCGTGGGTCACCTGGGTCCTTGGTGGCACATACTCATGGCAGAAGAAGGGAAAATCAGACTTTCCAACCCAAGGATCATCAAGCAAAATTTGGAAAATCTGTGGGGAAAACTGCCAAAGTGACTGTGGAGCCCAGGCCAGCATGCTGCTTAGTACAACCATGCCCTTACTGCAGCCTTTGTTTGGAAACTGAAGCAGACCTGTGGAATCACACAACAGGGAGCTGCATGGCAGCTGCTCTCAGATTGTTCAGTCCATGGAAGGTAATGGGGTCAGGGGAGACTGCTGAGATCTCTAGGCCATCCATGGGGTATGACTTTGTGGCTTCATCCATATTTAGACCCTGGTCACAATCTGGGCCCCCATTGTCATAGAGCAGGGACCCTCCTCACAGCTCTAGGGCAGAGGGGAGTGCTTGTAGCAATTCACAGACCAGAGTACAGGTCAGGAGAGCTATCAGAGCCTCTCATAATATCTTGAAAGAAGTGAGGTTCTTGCAGAGGTGTCCCAATAGCACTCAAAATCTCAGGAAGCTCATCAAAAGCATGGTGCAGACTTAGGAAAAGAGTAAACAGAAAAAAAGAATCTGAAAATAGTTAATTATTTTGGTCCCATGGAGCATCAAAATACACACTCAGGAGATGACAAAGTTCAAGCATTTGTATACAAAACCTCCAAAAATTAGGAATTAGGCTCAGGATATAGAGGAGCTCAAAAAAGACTTTGAAAATCAGGTAAGGGAGATAGAGGAAAGATTGGGAAGAGAAATGAGAGAGATGCAGGAAAAACATGAGAACCAAGTCAACAGTTTGGTCAAGGAGATCTAAAAAAAGTTGAAGAAAAGAACATGTTAAAAACTAGTTTAGGAAAAATTGGAAAAAAGTCCAAAAAATTATTGAAGAGAAGAATACTTTTAAAAACAGAATGGGGGGGTGGAGCCAAGATGGCGACATGAAGGAATATAGTCTTAGGAGCTCTCTGATAAAAACTCATAAACTAAGGACTCTAACTAAACTTTCGAAAGACAGAACCCACAAAGGGAACCAGCGAGGCAGTTCTCCTACTCAAGGTAACCTGGAAAAGAGCAGAAAGGCTCTGCTCCCCGGGATCGGAGAGGCAGCCCACCAGAGGGGTGGCCCACCAGAGCGCAAGAACTTCAGCCTCCCAGAAGCAGCCCCAGGGTGCTGGGAGCCTCAGCTCACAGCAGCAGGGGAGTCTCCTGAGTTGCACCCCGGGGAGCACCGGCACAAAGTGGGGGAACAGCAGGGGACCTCTGCCAGAGCAAGCACGTGGAGCCCAGCCCTCAGGGCACACAGCCAGCAGCCTGGTCTTTGGGCAGCCTAGACCTGGAAACAGAAGCAGGTGGAGCCAGTAAGCAGGAGCCCCAAGGGCATGAGCCCATTGAGCTGAGGGAGGGGAGTGAAGAGAGAGAGACTGCAGAGCTCTGTCCTCTGCCCCTGGAACAGGACTCTGGGGCTCTGACCACATTCAAATCCTGATCTCAGTCGAGGCCCCCCCCCCACAGAACAGCAGCCCCCCCCCCCCCCACATCAGCCCCGTGGCAGAGGGAGGTGCTTATGGTCATTCACAGACCAGGAGGGAGGACAGAACCTCACACACTGAGACCCTTGTGGGAGTGTCCCAAAAGCTCAGGAAGCACCCCCAAAAAACAGGCTTAGGCTGGGAAAATGAACAAAGAAACAAGAGGAAGACCATTGAGAAATATTTTTCAAATGAGCCCAAGAAGGATCAAAATACTCAGTATGAAGATGAGGAAGCACAAGCTCCTGCATCTAAAGACTCCAAGAAAAACAGAAATTGGGCTCAGGCTACGATAGAGCTCAAAAAAGACTTTGAAAATCAAATGAGGAAGTTAGAAGAAAAACTGGGAAAAGAAAGGAGAGAGATGCAGGAAAAACATGAAAATGAAGTCAGCAGCTTAGTCAAGGAAATCCAAAAATATGCTGAAGAAAATAGCATGCTAAAAACCAGCTTAGGTCAAATGGATAAAACAGTTCAAAAAGTTATTGAGGAGAAGAATGCTTTAAAAAGCAAAATTAGCCAGATGGAAAAAGAGATAAGGAAAACTCTCTGAGGAGAATAAATCCTTCAGACAAAGAATAGAATTCAGGGAGATTGCGGAATTTACCAGAAATCAGGAATCAATACTTCAAAACCAAAAAAATGAAAAATTAGAAGAAAATGTGAAATATCTCACTGAAAAAAACAACTGATATGGAAAACAGACTTAGGAAAGATAATTTGAAAATTATTTGAATACCTGAAAATCATGATCAGGAAAAGAGCCTTGACATCATTTTCAAAGAATTACTACAGGAAAATTGCCCTGATATTCTAGAAGCAGAGGGCAAAATAGAAATGGAGAGAATCCACCGATCCCCCCGAGAAAGAGATCCCAGAAAACCAACCCCCAGGAATATTATAGCCAAGTTCCAAAATTGCCAAGTCAAAGAGAAAATATTACAAGCAGCCAGAAGGACACAGTTCAAATATCGTGGAGCTGCAGTCAGGGTCACACAGGACTTAGCAGCAGCTACATTGGAAGCTCGTAGGGCTTGGAATACAATATACCGGAAGGCAAAAGAACTTAGAATGCAGCCAAGAATGAACTACCGAGCAAGGCTGAATCTCCTCTTCCAGGGAAAAAGATGGACTTTCAATGAACCAGGGAAATTTCAAAGGTTCCTTTTTGAATGGCCAGAGCTGAACAGAAGGTTTGATCTTCAGATGCAGGACTCAGGTGAAGCATAGAGATTGGAGGAGAGGGGGGGAAATATGAGGGACTTAATGAGGATGAACTGCATGTATAGAAAAATGATACTGATAATACTCATATGAACCTTCTCAGTTAATAGAGCAGGTAGAGGAAGCTTTTATGGTTGAAGCACAGGAGAAAGCTGAAGTCGAAGATAAAATATGGTGTAAAAATGGAGTCAATAGGAAAAAAAGGGAAATGGAATGGGAGAAAGAAAAAAGGAGAGGGGGAATAGTCCAAGCTATTTCACATAATAAGATTTTTTTTTATTACAATGAGCTATTGCAATGATATGGAAGTGGGGGGAGGCAAGGGGCAATGAGGGAACCTTTGCTCTCATCAGAGATGGCTAGGAGAGGAAACAGCAAATATACTCAATGGGGTATAGACAACTGGAGTAAGAAGGAGGGGGGAGCAGGGGGAGGGGGTGGGGATGTGAATAATGGAGGAGAGGATGGACCATGGGGGGACAGTGGTCAGATATAACACATTTTCTTTTTTTACTTCTTGCAAGGGGCTGGGATTGGATGGCCTGCCCAGCACCATAGGGCCAGGTGGATGCTGGGCCTCAGGGGTGGTATGGGGGCTCAGGGCTTCTTGGCCCCAGGACCAGGGATCTGTCTGCTGTGCCACTCAGCAACCCTACAGCAGAGTCAGAGTGAAAATAGAGAGAAAATATAGTACATGGTAGTGGAGAAATAAGAAAGGAGGGAGTTGCTATCAGCAATGGCAACATTGGAAAAATATGGAAGTAACTTTTGTGAGGGACTTATCATAAAGAATGTGATCCATTCATGACAGAGTTGATGGTGTTGGAACAAAGACTGAAACACATTTTTTGTTATTATTATTTGGGGGAGGGTGCAGGGCAAGTGGGGCTGGGTGGCCTGCCTGGGCCCACATAGCAGGGTGATCTTTGGGTGTCTGGGGCCAGATTTGGACCCAGGTGCTCCTGCCTCAAGGGCCAATGCTCTGTCTGCCACCCAGCCACCCCTACTATTATTACTATTTTAATTTATTTTGGGTCTTTTTTTTTTCTTCTTTTTGGTTTTTGCAGGGCAGTGGGGATCGGGTGGCTTCCATGTCACATGGCTGGGTGATTATTGGGTTTACGAGGCTGAATATGGACTCGGGTGCTCATGGCTCCAGGGCTGGTGCTTCGTCCATTGCACCACCTGGCCATACCTACTATTATTACTATTATTTTTTTTTATTTTAATTTTTTTTCTCCCCCTTTACTTTTTTTGCCCAAGCAAGTCTATCTATATTCATGGGGGGAGGGGTATTTTGTTTACTTGTAAACAAGTATATTTTATTAATGTAAAGAAAAACATTTGTACAAAATGAGAATAAAAAATAAATTAAAAAAAAGTAAAAAAACCAGAATTGGTTAGATGTAAAATAATATAAGCAAGCTCTCTCTAGAAAACAACTCCTTAAAATGGAGGTTAGCATGTAGTTTAAGGAAGCTGATGACTTTGCAAGGAATCAAGAAACAATAAAACAATACTAAAAGAGTGAGAAACCTAGAAGAAAAGGTGAAATACCTCACTGGAAAAACAACTGAGGTAGAAAACAGAGTCAGGAGAGGCAGTTTTAAAATTTTTGAACAACTTGAAAGTCAGGATCAGGAAAAGAGTTTTGACATCATTTTAAAAAGATCAGGGGTAGGGGCAGCTAGGTGATTTAATGGATAAAGCACCAGCCTTGAAGTCAGGAGTACCTGGGTCCAAATCCAGTCTCAGACACTTAATATTTACCTAGCTCTGTGGCCTTGGGCAAGCCACTTAACCCCATTTGCCTTGCAAAAACCTAAAAGAAAAAGATTAGGTGTGATAAAAGGATGCCAATTATCACCACTACTATTCAATATTGTATTAGAAATGTTTGCTTCATCAATAAGATTAGAAAAAGGAATTGAAGTAATTAGAATTGGGAACAAAGAGACAAAACTCTCACTCTTTTGCAGAAGACATGATGGTATACTTAGACAATCCCAAAAAATCATCTAAAAAACTACCAGAAATAATTAGCAATGTTAGCAAAGTTGTGGGATAAAAAATATAATGTAAACCCACAACATTTCTATATATGACTAGCAAGATATATCAGAAAGAGCTAGAAAGAGAAATCCCATTCAAAGAAACCACAGACAATATAAAACACCTGGGAATCTACCTGCCAAGCAGACTCAAAATTTTTTTTAAAAATAATTACAAAACACTTCTCACATAAATTAAATCAGATTTAAATAACTGGACAAACATCAACTGTTCATGGATGGGCCGAGCTAATATAATAAAAATGACAATTCTACCAAAACTAAACTACTTGTTTAGTACCCTATCAATCAAAATTCCAAAAAATTTTTTCAATGGGTTAGAAAATGTTGTAAGTAAATTTATATGGATAAATAAAAAGTAAAGAATTCCCAGGAATTCAATGAAAAAAAGTGCAAAAGAAGGCAGCTTAGATTTCCCAGATCTAAAATTACATTATAAAGCATCAGTCATCAAAACTGTCTGGTATTAGCTAAGAAATAGAGTGGTGGACCAGTGTAATAGACTAGGTGCAATAACTGGAAATGATTATAGTAATCTTCTGTGTGATAAACCCAAAGAGTCCAGCTATTGGGATAAAAACTCTCTCTTCAATAAAAAATGTTGGGAAAATTGGAAGTAAGTATGGAAGAAACTAAGATTTGACCAACACTTCACACCCTATATCAAGATAAGCTCAAAATGGATATAAGATGTAGGCATAAAACCCAATATTATAAGCAAAATCGGAGGTCAAGGAGTAGATTACCTTTCCTATCTATGAAAAAGAAAGGAGCTTATGACCAAGGATGAGATAGAGAACATAATTAAAAACAAAGTGATATTGATTACATTAAATTAAAAATCTTTTGTACAGACAAAACCACTGTAGCCAAGATCAAAATAAATGTGGGAAATTGGGAAACAATTTTCAACTAGTATTTCTGAAAAAAAGACTCATTTTTTAAAATATACACAGAACTCAGTCAAATTTTCAAAAAAAAATAAGCCATTCCCCAATTGACAGTTGGACAAAGAATATGCAAAGACAATTTACAGATGAGGAGATCAAAGTAATCCATAATCATATGAAAAATTGCTCTAAATCTTCACTTAGTAGAGAAATTCAAATTAAAGCTTCTCTGAGGTACCACCTCACACCTTTCAGACTGGCCAATATGAACAGAACAGACAATGATCAATGTTGGAAGGGACACTAATATATTGTTTCTGGAGCTATGAACTCATCCAACCTTTCTCAAGAGCAATTTGGAATTACACCCAAAGGGCAATAAAAGTACATATACCCTTTGATTCAGCAATGCCACTACTGGGTCTATATCCTGAAGAGATTTTGTGCAACCATCACTTGTACAAAAATATTCATAGCAGCCCTGTTTGTGGTGGCAAAAAATTGGAAATTAAGTGTGTGTCCTTCAATTAGAGAACAGCTTAACAAACTGGTATATGTATGCCATGGGACACTATTGTTCTTTTAGAAACCAGGAAGGATGGGAATTCAGGGAAGCCTAGAAGGATTTTCATGAGCTGATGCTGAGCAAGATGAGTAGAACCAGAAAAACATTGTACACCATAACAGCCACATGGGGGTGATGATCAACCTTGATGGACTTGCTCATTCCATCAGTACAACAGAGACAATTTGGGGCTATCTTTGGTGGAGAATACCATCTGTATCCAGAGAAAAAATTGTGGAGTTTGAACAAAGAGCAAAGACATTTGATTTAGAAAGAAAAAACATTATCTTATGTAATTTTGCTATCTTTCATACTTTACTTTTTTTTTCCTTAAGGATATGATTTCTCTCTCAAGACATTCAGCTTGGATCAATGTATATCATGGAAACAATGTATAGACTAGCAGACTGCCTTCTATGGGGAGTGGGATCAGGGAAGCAATTGTAGGGGGAAAATTCTAAAACTCAAAATAAATAAAATCTTTCTTTATAAAAAAATAACTTATATCCCAATTAATAAATGGTCAAAGGATGTCGAAAGGAGAAGAAATCAAAGTGATCTATATTCATATGAAAAATCATTCTACACCATTATTGATTAGAGAAATGCAAATTAAAAAATTTCTGAGATACCACCTCATAAATCTCAAATAGGTCAATACAACTAGAAGCAGAAATGATCAATGTTAAAGGGGCTGTGGAAAAACTAGGACACTAATGTATTGTTGCTGGAGTTGTGAACTGATTCAATTTTTCTGGAGAGAAATTTATATATATGAAGAGATCATAAAAACCTGTAAAAATCTCACATGTACAAAAATATTCTTAGCAGTTCTTTTCACAGTGGCAAAGAATTGGAAGCTGATGGAATATCCATCAATTGGGGATTGACTGTACAAGTTGTAGTATATGTATGTGATGGAACATATTATTTCATAAGAAATCATGAGGGATGGGACTTTAGAAAAGTCTAGAAGGACTTGCATGAATTGATGTGGAGTGAATTCAACAGTAACAGAAGAACATTGGGTGATGCTACACTATGATGGACTTGTTCATTTCACCAGTACAATAATCAAAGACAATTTTGTAAGACTTATGATGGAAAACACTATCCATATCCAGAGAAGAAACTTGGGGAGTTAACTGAAGAACAAAACTTATTAGTTTCAAAATCCACCTTATATATTATGTCAATTTTTTCTTTCTAATGTGTTCTTTCTTCCATTTGGATGTAATTCTTCTCTCACAACTTTATCAATGTGAATCTATTGTTTATCATGGCCATGAATGTAGAGCCTATATCAGATTCTTTCTGTCACAGGAGTGAGAGGGAAGGAAAGGAGAAAAATGTATAACTCAAAAGCTTGCAAAAAATGATTGGGTGCATGTAAATTTTCTTCCATCCTCCTTCCTACTGCCCTCCCTTCAGCAGCAAACAGTTGGGTTATATGTATATATGTGTATATATATATATATATATGTGTGTGTGTGTGTGTGTGTGTGTACATACATATATATACATTTTATATACATATTTTTATGTTTACAGATTAATCATTTTTCAGTTTGAGAATTTAGGAATAAGGTAAAGAGATACAAAAAGTATTAAGATTCTGAAGGGTTGCTTTTTTTGCCTTTTTGTTTTTGTTTTTGTTTTGTTTTGCTTTGTTTTTCTTCCTCTGGATGGGGATAACATTGTACATTACTAGTCTAATAGGGTTCTTATAACTCTCTGAACTGCTGAGAGGAGCTGCTTCCAACAATGTTGATCATCTCACATTGTTGTTAAATGTGTATGTTGTTCTCTTGGTTCTGCTCCCTTCCCTCAGCATCAGATTCTGTAACTCATTTCACGTTTCTCTAGAGTCCGACCATTTGTGGTTTCATATAGAACAATAATATTCCATAGTATTCATGTACAATAACTTATTTAGCCCCAATTGATGGGCATCACCTCAATTTCCAATTTGCAATTACAAAAGAGGCACTATGAATATTTTTTAACATGTGGGACTTTTCCCATTTTTTTACAATTTCCTCTGGATATAGATCTAGAATAGGATTTGCTGGGTCAAAAGGAATGAACAGTTTTATACCACTTCAGGCATAGTTCCACATTGCTCTTCAGAATGGTTGGTTCTGTTCCCATCTCTACCAGCAAAGCATCAATGCCCCAATCCTCCCATAACCTTACCAACATTGATAATTTTCCCTTTTTTCATCTTAGCCAATGTAAACAATATGAGGTGATACCTCAGAGTTGTTTTAATTAATGTTACAATTTTAAAAATAGAATCTAAATTATTTTGTCAAATAAATAAGGCATGCAGCTTCAGGTCATTTTCCTTTGAAACAGTTTTTTTTTTTAGATTACAGGCATCAGAATGGCAAGATTGTAACAATTCTTTTCCATTTTTAATGAAATGTTGTAATAGTTGGAGGAAATAGTAAGGGAAAAAATGTTCCTCAAAATTTTTGAAACATCCCTATGAATAGCGATAGGGACCAAGTCTATATTTCTTTTCATTTAAAGAACTTCTGGATTTGCTAATTCCATCTACAAATGCAGGTTTGAAAATTCTCTGCCAACTCCAAAATAGAGAGAAAAATTCTGGTGTTGAAAAGTTAAGTGACTTTTCCTAGCATCACATAGCCAGAGTATGTCAGAGGAAAGATTCAAACTTAGGTTTCGTAATTTTAGACAAATTTAGACAAATTTTCTAATCATTACAATATACTGACTGTAACTTTCTACATTTGCTCTTATTTCCTGTTATCTATCTTTTTCTACAGTGTGTATTCTTTTACTTATTGTTCATCTGAACTGTAATATGGTCTCCTATCTATAAGACATTAAAGTATAATAGTCCTCTATATGTTATCTTGATCTTTCCAGTGAATCTGTGAGGCATACATCTAGCACAATGACTGATAGTTGACTGTCTGCAACCATTATTGCTATGTTATAGTTGATATAATTAAGACTGTAAGCTAAATCTATATGTGTTTTTGAGGCAGGAACTGAAATAGAGTTTTCTTTCCCCAAGTCAGTGTTCTATTAGGGAACCAAACTACCTCTAAAAATTAGAATATGGTTAGTGCATAGCAGAGTTATATAAACTGGGAGAATGGGGAACAAAGGTCGTGTGTCTTTGTGTGTGTGTGTGTGTGTGTGTGTGTGTGTGTGTGTCAGAGAGAGAGAGAGAGAGAATGAGAGAGAGAGAGAGAGAGAGAGAGAGAGAGAGAGAGAGAGAGAGAGAGAGATGGACTCCTATGGCAGTCTGGTAAAATCTATGGACTAATTCTAATGGACAAATAAAGATTTAAATGCAAAAAACCTATAATACAAGAAGGACTTTAAAAATTCGACATAAATATTAAATACATAGCAAGCCAACTATGTTTAAATATAGGTTTCAATCTATCCATCTATATATTCATCTATTCAGTAATCCATTTACTGTCTCCCATACCTAAAGTTCATTTACTCTGGATTATAAGTACCTGATTTAGAGGAAATGAGGTATCATTTCTGTGAAATCCTAAACAAATTACTTAATGCTGTTTAACTCAATTTCCCCACAATGACAAACCACTCCAACATGTTCAACAAGAAAACCCCCAAAAGGTGTCACAAAGAATTAGACACATCTAAAAATGACTAAACAAGAGCGCAGGGACCAATGACTCTTCTGGCTTTAACTCTCCCACCCTACTCAATTTAATTGAGATGCAGAAAATCATAGGGAATCTACTTGCTTAGGATCACATAATATCTCCAAATGCTGATTCAGACTAGATTCACTGTTCTATATATATGTTATTGGCTTGACAGAAAGTAAACTCTTTACAAAACAGCTTGGGTTTCTCTTTGTCTTTATATTTCAAGTTTCTAACACTATGTCTGACATATAAGTAGACACTTAAGAAATGCTTGTTGAGTCACTCATTCATCAATGGATATTTATTGAGCACCAGCTGTGTCTCAGAAGCATCCATAAATGTCAGGAAAATATATGTATGAATTTACAATGACATTTGGAAGTTTATATGGTCATCTTTGGTTTTGTTCTTTATTTCAGTATATCATTCTTTTGAAACTCAGATGCTTCGATTTTTTTAGCTAAAATATTAGGAAAGATTACCTAACCTCAAGTGGTCACCATCTACTTCCAGAGACAGCTATAAATCTCTCCACAATGTCATAAACTTTGGCATAAACTCCCTGTTCAAGAGGCTCCCAAACTACAGTCCCAAAAAGAAAAGAATTCTTTTTAATAATGTGCTCCATATTGGGTTCTATATTGTCATTAATTGTAGCAGGGAAGAGAATAAGCATTTATTGCCCATTGGCTAATCGGCACTGTTTTAAGTGTTTGGCATAAAGTAGGTACTTAATAATCCCATATTCATTCATTTCTTTTTCAAGTTTCCTCATAGATATTATTTCCTTATTCTAGTTTTTGTGGGTCCTCTTCCATTTTTATTTATGTGTCTGTGTGTAAAATAAAATCTCTCTTCAATTTACCTTACATTTACATATTCACATATCTATTATTTCCCCTAGGAAAGTGTGAACATTTTAGGGTTGTTTCTTGCTTTTAATTCTCAGTAGTTGACACAATTGAAGGTGTTAAGAAAAGATTTGTGTATTAGTTAGTCCTGGACCTAGAGTCATGAGATTCAGCAAATCTGACTTCAGAAACTTAATAGCTAGGCAGCTCAATGTATTTTCCTTAGTTTCCTTATCTGTAAGGTGAGCATAACAATAACACTTCCCTGGGTTGTTCTGAGGATCAAATGAGATAAAATTTGTGAAATACTTAGCAAAGTGCCTGCCTAACAGGGTAGGTGTTATAGAATATTAACTACATAAATGACAACTGATATTTATATAATACTTTAAAATTTTCAAAGTGTTTTGTATTTATTCTCATTTGGTACTTGGGAAAATCCTGGGCACTCTATTTTAATTAGCAATTTGTAGATGGTAAACTTGAGGTTAACAGAGATTAAGTATCTGAGATTGGCTTCAAGTTTGGGACTATTGGGCTTCATGTTCAGCACTCACCCATCTAGATCCCTTAAAGAAATTGAGTTAATACTTGATTATATCCAGAAGAAGCAAAAAAGGCTGGGTAAAAAAGTTGGATATATTGGAAAATTTTCATCTAGAATTCTTATGAAGAATATAATTGTAGTTTTCCAATATTTGAAAATTGGTAATATGGGAAAGAGATTAGACTTATTTTCCTTGGGACCAAGAAGGCAAAACTATGATCTGTTGGTGATCATCAAGGGAAGTTACTTTTGATTCGTGAGGAAATATGCACTAGCAATTAAGACTTTCAAGCAAAGGAATAGAAATCCTTAATGAGTGAGTTTCTCATTACTAGAGGGTTTCATGTGAAATCTGAGAAATCACCTGTTGGATATGTTGTAAATTTTCACAGAACTCTGGATTGGTATATATATCCTCAATGGTTCCTTCTTACTTGACAGTTTATAATTCAAAGCATCTTGTTCAGTAAAACAAAGTCAAACGGTATGGCTGAGGAAAATGGCATCAGAGAACTCAGAGGATCCAATTCTGTCATTTGACTATTATGTTGCTTTGGATAAGCCACTTTATTGTCTGAGATTTGATTCCTTTATCAGTATGTTGCATGTGTTCATAGACTCAAAGGGAAAATGCTTATAGTGCCACCCATTTCCTTTATCTCTAGGTCCTAAGGAGGATAGAAGATGCTGAGAAAAGGCTAAAAGATAATGTAAAGGGAACTGACCAGAACCTCCCAGGAGGTTAAGAGCTCTGGTAGGATTATTGATAGTGTTAGATCATTTGTTCTTTTCTGGTTATATCAGGGCCTCTTTCATATTTGGCTCAAGTTCGAGCTGGTTATGTGTGCTTGTCACATTTTGCCTATGGCAGTAGTCATGTTTGCTATTTTCCTAAAAAATAATGTTTTTTGGTTGGGTTTTCTGGAACAGATAATTCCGTATGGTTGTTATAAAAGAGAAATATTTTAGAAATAACTAATATTTTCAAATTATACAAAGTCTGGGTGTTTATTAGATGCTGGACAACTTTTTCGGACAGAGATCAGTTATAAAATCCTTTATCCCATGGTTGAGAATATGTTGAATTAAGCGAGAGAATTTGCCAGGATTTTGATCTCAAAATCATCTATTAAATCTTTCTTCTCCCTATCCTTCTTACCTACCAAATTCATCTTTTTAATCCCAAGGTTGTTAGGATTAAAGACAGAAGTGACCCTAGAGATCACTGAAGTGAACTCTTTCCCTTTTCACATGAAAATAGTAAGAGCAAGAGAGGTTGACAATGGCAAAGTTAGTAAGTGACAATTGTAGAGTTTAAACTCAGGTGCTCCTTCTCCAAAGTTAATTTTTCTTTTACTCTGCCATTCTGCTTATCATGTTTTCACACAAAATGGATCTCAATCCTCTTCTTTCCTCTGCTTTCTCAACAGCAGCTAATGTAGTTCAGTTCTAAGCTATTGCAACAATATTAGCTGATCTTTTTTTTTCTTTTTCTTTCTTGCTTTTTTTTTTTTTTGGCAAGGCAGTGGGGTTAAGTGAATCACCCACGATCATACACCTAGGTAATTTTTAAGTGTTTGAGGTCACATTTGAACTCAAATCCTCCTGACTCTAGCACTGGTGTTCTATTCACTGTGCCACCTAATTGCCCCAATATTAGATGATCTCAGTGACTCTAGTTCATCCTGTCTATGTCATACTTATATCATTGTCAGAATAATAACCAATCAATAAACATTTATTAAATTCCTACAGTGTATTAATGCCTGAGGATACAAAAAGAGCAAAAAGACATTCTTTACTCTTAAGGAGCTTACAATGTAATGGGGCAGAAAATATGTAAATAAATATATAAAAAAATCTTTAGCATATAAAAAGAAAATCATTAACAGGTCAAAAGCTAGCAAGATTACAAGCGAGTAGGCAGTGATGAGGACTTCCAGTAAAAGAAAAAAAATTAATTTGGAGTTAAAAGGGGAGGGCAATAGGTAGACGGGAGAAGGACAAGCAATTCCAGGTTTGGGGAATAGCCAGAAAAATCATGCTTGGAGGGAGAAGAAATGTATTATTCATGGAATGGCCAGAAGGCCACTGTCAATTGAAGATTAGATATAAGGGAGCAATGTGTGCAAAGATTGGAAAGGTAAGAATGGGTTTGTTTATAAAGAACTATGGATATCAAATAGAGTAATTTATATTTTATTCAGGAGAAAGGGAGCCACTGGATTTTATTGAGTGGGAAAAGAAGCATGATAGGACTTGGGTTTTAAGAAAATCACTTTGGTGGTTAAATGAAGGATGGATTGGAGTGGGCTGATTCAATAAGAGCTATTTCAATAGTTCAAGTCTGAAGGGATGAGGGTCTACACTAAAGTGGTGGCCACATCAAGGAAGAGAAGGGGGCATATTTGAGAAATGTGTAAAAGTGGAATCAAAAGGACTTGGGGTGATGAGAGAGAGGGTAAGGAGTCAGAGGTGAATTTCTAGGATTTGATCCTAAAGGACTAAGAAAATGATTATGTGCTCTATAGTAATAGGGAATGTAAGAGGTAGGTAGAATATAGAGAGATGATCATCAGTTCTGTTTTGGATATATTGGATTCAGGATGTCTGGAGTTTCAGATTTCTGAAAGTCAGTCGGAGGTATAAAATTGGAGGTGAGCAGATAGTTTCAAGGTAGGAAGCCTAGATTTTAGTTTTCTCAGCAGCATAGAAATACTGATTAAATCTATATGAGCTGATGAGATCAAGCGAAGTAGTATAGAGAGAAAAGGGAATGAATGAAGGTACAGTCAGTACTTACAATCAGTAAGGAGGCTATGTTATGGGGGAAAAGAGGGTGCCAAATTTAAGTAACAAACAGTAGATGGTAGCTAGGTGGCAAAGCGTTGTACCTAGAGTGAGAAAGAATGCAATTCAAATCCAGCTCTTGGCACTTATTATTTGTGTGACTCTTAGGAAATCCCTTAACCTATCAGTGTTGGTTTCCCTATTTATTTTTGGGGGAAGGGAGCTAGATGGAACAGTAAGGCCAGAATCAGGAAAACTAATTTTTTTCTGAGTTCAAATGTCATCACAAAGAGCCAGACATTACTGAACAGCAAGTAGATGGAAGGAGTCAGAGAGAAAAAGATTTTAGATGGAGAGAATTTTGTTGACTAGGCATGGCTGAGTGTATAGTGGAAGGTCTGAGATATATTTAGTTGAAAATTTGGATGGGAGGATTGGAATGAAGAATTAGGAATTAGGTAGTGAGAGGCATAGAATAGGGTTTGAATGATTATCCATAGTTAGTTCAGAGTCATTGGAATGTGAAGACTATATCCAATGTGAAAATGTTCATCCAATGGAAGGTATTACTCTGCTTTCAAAAGAGGATGAAGGTTAGACTAGACATAGGTACAATATGATATGGGAGCTCAACATCTCAAGTCTTTTTCACCAGAAACTAGGAGTTAGCTAGGAAAAGGGTGAAGTTGGAGATAGAAATGGACTCTTCAAAACAGAAACAAATCCTGTTCTCCATCAACTTTCGTCTTCCACTTCCTAGTATTACTGTGATCATTAGTTTCCTCAACCATAAACACACCACTTGTTAAAATCTAAAGTCCTGAACTTCTCACTCAATGGACTCAAAGTCTGTTTTAACTCTGTCTCATTCTATTATATTTCCTATGTATTTCAGTAAAACTGCTTTTTTTTAACATCCTAAATTTTCAGTCTTCCCTCTCCTATCTGGGTGTCTTTACAGTCATGTATCCCACATCTTCATAGACTTTCTATCAAAATACAACCCAGATTACACCACCTCCATGAAAACTTCTCTGAACTGAACAATCTAATGAAGTAATCTCTCTCCCTCCTCATATTTTAAAGTACTTTTCTCTGGTCCTCTATTCAGCTCATTTATATTATTCCTATTGAAAATGGTTTTGCATATTTATCTCCTCTTCTTTCACTACCACCTCCCTGATATTGAACTGTAAGCTCCTTAAGAGCAGACCACTTGATACTTCTATTTCGTCATTCCAAAGTCTAGTACACTTTTTGCATTTAATAAATGCATGTTAAATTGAGTTGAGTAAGACTGGATCTGATGGAAAATATAAATTTTGGAAGGAGACAACCTAGATTCAAATTCTGAATCTAATCCTCGTTAATTGTGTGGCATTGCACAAGTCACTCAAATCCTCTGAGTCTTATATGTCTTCACTGTAAAAGGAGTAGTTTGACTAGATTACCTCCAAGTTCCCGGCCATTTATAAATTTACTTTCTTATGAATCGATTCATTGAGCAAAATAATAAACAAACCTGACATATAACTTGTGTCATAATTTTGCATAACTTTATAATGCCTCAACCATTTAAAAGTTGTCCTTTCCTTAAAAATCTATTCCCACTTCTTTCCAAACATTCTTATACAAATGGCATGTTCCCGATTTAACCACATTTCTGAAAAATAAATGATTTCAGTACTCTAATAGGAAGAATTTCTTTGCTAGAAACCATTATCAATAGATTGTATCTATTCTTTTGAGTTTCTGTTTTAAAGCATTTAAAAGATTCCCATTTTAAGAAGTTTTTCATTCTTATAATGAGAAATTCTTTGATTGCTGAAAGCTGCTTTAATCTTGGATTTGAAAAAAGCTAATTTAAACCTATTTTGATTTAAAAGCCAGAGAAGCAGCCAGTGTCTCTATTTTCCTTTTTCAATTGAGTGTTTCTGAGTCTACTTTCTGAATTGAATGTCAGGTTGATGTAATGAACATTACTCTTTCTGGAGAAATTTAGTCAGATAAATGTGGAATGTCTGCGTTTTATCTTAGTCAACGGAGATTTATGGTTACATAATGTTTCTTGGAGAATTGGTATCTCAAAATCTATCATCCTCTTATTATTAGTTTTCAAATTCAAATTTCATTTTATTAGAAAATCTTTCTTCAACCAAATCAAAAGCCTATACTGTGTCTAATTTCTGAATAATTTCTTGCAAATAAAATCTTTTATGATATATACTCATGTAATTATAGTATAATTACATATATGTATATACATATATAGTCAATAAATATTCATCATTTATTGAGTATCTATTATGTCTATATAAAATATAAATGAACATATGGAGAGAGGAAAAAGGAGAGAGAGTGAAAATAGGAACAAGCAGTCAAATAGTTAGGGAGAATGGATAGAGGACTGTACTGAGTCAGGAATAACACAGTTCAAATATTGTCCTTGAGGAAGTCACTTGATCTCTTTGTATTCCAGCCAAGTTTCTAGAACCACAGTGAAGTTAACATTGTGTATTAGGAGAAGGTTCTCTCTCAACAAAAGCTCACAACATGGCTTTGTATCATAAATACATATATTTTTTTATTTATGGGCAGTTTAGGCAATAGAATTCTTCTAGTCCCAACTTACATGGGCATATCTATGTCTCCCTCCAGAATTCAAGGACTAACTTTGATGCATTAGGGGAAGATATTTTTCTAATGCTTTATCTCACAAGCCCCCATCTTTTTGCTTTCTACTAGGGATTATCAGTTTAAATCAATTATTTTGTATTACTAAATTAGTCATTTTAAATGAGGTAGAAAGACAGAAGATTGAAAAGTCTTTAGAAATACCCTTCCTAGTTTTGTGATTTTAGATAAATCACTTAGCCACTGTAAGTTTCAGTTTCCTTGTCTGTAAAATAAGAGAGCAATAATAGAATTTATCTCACAGAATTATGAGAATCAAATGAGATAATATTTCTAATGTGGTTAGCACAATATCTTATACCTATTGTTGTTGTTAAGTCATTTTTAGTCATGTTCGAGTCTTCATGACTGCACTTGAAGCTTTTTTGGCAAAGATCCTTGAGTGATTTCTCATTTCCTTCTCCAACTCATTTTACAGATAATGAAACAAGCAAATAGGGTTAAGTGACTTGTCCAGTTTCATACAACTAAGATGTGTCTAAGGTTGAATTTGAACTCGATCTTCCTCAGGCACATCATCCACTATGTCACAGAGTTGCCTGGCCTGATAAAAAGTAAACACTATGGTTAGAGCAATATGACTCAAATAGTCTGTGCCATGTTGTCCTTCCAATATATAGAGATACAAGGGGAAAGTGGGTTCAAGCTTGAAAGCATTTGCCCAAGAACTAATTTCGGATTGGATTGCTAAAAGTCATGAATTCCTTTTGGGAGTTTAGACAATTTCCTGTGACCGTGGTTTAATTTTATAGTTACTCTTGAAGAGTATCCTAAAGGATGATTTTTCTCATTATTATTATTACCTTGCTCTCATTACTTGTTTCAGGTATTCTGATTGATGAGATGTTTAATTCCTCAGACCTAGAAAAGTTTGCAGGGACCTGTGGTGAATGCCTAGGAGGTGCTCAGAGCAAGACTCATCTCTCCCCAATTACTGCTGCTTTCCCCCTCCCTGAAAGTCGCTGTCAGGCACTTGAATGATGAATTCTTGGATTCGGAAATGGTTTGCTATTTTATAGAATAATGTGACTAAATACTTTCTGCAGCTGCCACCAGCTTAGTTCCTGGGGAAATTTTTCTGTTCCATTCAATGACTTTTACTGACTTGTCAGACCTAATCCACCCTGGTTGAGTTGGAATTCTGGATAGGTAGCTTCTTTAAGTGGGGTGTGGTGGTTGAAAGATTTCAGTCTCTTTTTAGGCATGTGACTTTTGGGTGGTCACCTTAAATATTCCATTGAATCAACTCATTCAATATTATCAACTGGGTGTGAATAAAGTTGATAATATTGAAGGAGTTGATTCAATGGAATATTTAAGGTGACCACCCAAAAGTCACATGCCTAAGAACAATCAGGTACTTCAAGTTCCTCTATATCAAAGATGTTAAATTCAAGTGTGACCCAAGCCAATAATATAACTGGAAAATACTTAATAAACTACATAAAGTGGGATGAAACATAACTAGCATTTCATTTTAAAGGTATGATTCTACAACCTAGATGTAGGATCTTTATTCACAGTTTGATGTTCCCTTATTTCTTTTTGACTTAGAGATTGCTACTCCACATGATATATTTTCTACTTCTACCCCAGAATCCAGTACCTTCCACCAATCCTTGCCCCCCAAAGAATACTTTGTTTTAATTATCTATATATTTTCCAAATATTTATATTTTCTTTCCCTGATATAAGGAAGGCAAAGAATCTTCATTTATTTCTATTTATTCCAACAAAAGGCTTAGTATAGAAACATAGCAGGGGTTGATCAAAGGTAGTTATTGAATTAAAGATTAATTTTAAAAATCCTAGCAATCTATATTTTTTTCACCTTGTCTTCTCACAAATTTTATAAAGCCAGAGGCAATAATCATCCAAAAATTTTTGGAAAACAGCCAACAGTAGGAATGAAGTTAGAATTCAGTATTTCTACAAGGAGGAGAACTAGAATAAGGGGTTAGAGATGAGATATTTGTATAATGTCTGTGCCCCAAATTCCAAATTCTTTCAATCCCATTATCCAACAAGCATTTATTCACATTAATAATATCTTTTGGGCAATATTATGAAATGATTTAGGGTCAGTTTCTAACCCCATTTTTTTAAGTAAGGGAAGAAATATTTCTTCTCTTCAAAGTAACAGGGACCTTGCTATTTAAATAACTGAATAGAGAAATGTTCCCACTTGTGGTTTCAAAGCTTGCCTGGGAGAATAGTAGGCATGTTTCTCCTACCAGTTCTACAAATGGAAGACAGTCCTGGCTGATGAAATGAATGTGATAGAGGATGAACTGAAATTGGTTTTTTTAAAAAAAAAGTTCTGTCTGAAAGGAAAGGTAAGTAGTTTTTTTCTGAGCAGGGTAAGTCTAGTTTGGCTGTGCTATAACTGTGCTGAAAACAGTTTGCTGTTTGGTGAATTTTTTTCTGAATTGTTAATGGAAGGAGATAGTAGTATTCTGGGGTGTGCAAAATGTAGCTCTTTTATTATTATTTTTGTTTAGAGCTATCAATAATAAAACCAGGTATATGACTTAGGAGGGCATAGGACAGTGGTCCTGACCTCATCCCTTAGATTTTGTTTATTTTCAGTGATTGTCAGTCAAAAAATTATTTTCTTCAAGGTAATTTAAAAAAATTATATTGCTCTGATCATATCATTCTTTTCATCTGAAAGTCAACTTCTATTGATAGTTTAAACTATCCAGACTGTCATTCTATGCCCTTAAATAATCTGGTTTATGTTTATGCATCCAGGCTGTCATTCTACAATATTTCCTACTTGTTCCAGGAAAATTCTATTATTGACATAATTAAACTTTCCTCTTTTCTATTCTCTAATCTCTTTACCTTTGATCATGCCAGCCCCTAGGTCTGGCATGTATTCCAGAGCCGATCTCCTTTTTTCAAAGTTTATTGCTTCTGGTAGAAGATCCAAGTTCCATGCAGATACTGGGAATTTTTCTTGGTGGAGTATCAGAACCCCCTGAAATAGGCTTTAGGGTCTTATACGGAGGAAATAGAAGTTATAAATAATTTTTAACAGTAAATTCCTGAGAAGACGTATCTAATGTGGAGAGAGCTAGTATCTTCTGAGATAGGTCTCAGGTTTTGCTTTTAAACATATTGGCTTTTTATCCCTGTGCAAGTCACTAGATCTTTCAGTGCTCCTGGCAAATTTGTAGCACTCTAAGTTGTGGAACAGTTGTTGATTTGCATTTGCAGTTAGAATTTATTACTGAAAATTCTGGAACAAATGCTATGTGAAAATATATTGAAGGATTTTAAATACTAAACAGAAAAAAATGTATTTTATCCTGTAGACAATAGACAGCCTTTGAATTTTCTTGAGCAGGGTAACAGAGCCAAGCTAGAGGATCAGATCAGTGCCACAGGAAATGTAAATGGTAGATTTGTAAAAGAGACTGGTGAGAGGAACATTCAAGAATGGGAGACTAATTGAGGAGACTATTGGAAGAAATTTAGTAATATATAATCAAAACTGGATAGATGTATCAAATGCATTTATTATGAAATTGAGTATATTTTATAGGTATTACAGAGATATATACTATAAAGCTTGGCAACTGATCAACTATGAACCATTTCAAAGACTTCATTTTCTATCACTGGAGACCTTTGTTCACCAGTCCATCATAGTGTCAGATAATTAGTAACTAACCTGATTTGCTGCTGTCATACTTATCATGAAAGATTTGGAAATAGGTTCAATAAGGACCTAATTTGAGAATAAGTCCAAACATTGAGAATAAGTCAGAAACATTTAATCTGCAGAACTTTTGGTATAATGATCCCTCCCAATGACAATTAACTGAAATTATAACCAAGGGCAAACTTGGATTGGAAATTTGAGGAGTTCAGATAATAAAAGTGCTAAATTTCACTTTGTATCAAACCACTTTGAAAGGATTGAAAGCTTTCAGGTCCACAGCTGAAACAAGCATTTATTGTGACTAATGCATTCCAAGCATTTTTCTAAATATTATCTCATTTAATCCTCGACTAACACAACATTCAAACCTTAAAGAGAACAATCTTCCATAAGAAGTGTGGAGAGCCTGACCGCAAAGTAAAGCCCAAAGTCAGGACATAAATTTAAAGAATAAATAAATAAATAAATGAAAAAGAATCCTAATATTTAAAAAGTGGAAAGAAGCTCAAAACATAAACCTAGCAGAAGAGAATAAATATAAAACATCTTAAGTAAAACTTAAAAGATAAACAAAAGATAGAGACAAGTTAAACTAGAATTGTTTGAAGAAGTAGAAGCAAGAAGAAAATATAAAAATAAAAATGATTTTTATGTAAAAATGTGATGAGGCAGAAAAGAAATGAGTTATGAATTTCCTGAAACAAGAATGAAGAGCTTGATACAAGGTTTATATACAACTTGATCCAATTAACTGATAGAGATAGAACACTGGTCCTGGAGTCAGAAGAACCTGGGTTCAAATGTGGATCTATAGATTTACTATCTGGGTGAGCCAGGGCAAGTCATTTCATTTCTGTTTGCCTCAGCCACCTCAGACTTTCTGAATATTAAATTTACCCAAATAAAAATTAACATTTTGGGGAGAATAAAAAGTAATATTTGAAAAAGATGTAAAGACAGAATGTAGAAGAAAATTAAAGTTCTTTTATATCACAAACAAATGGAAACATTGAGAAGGATGTTTAAAGAATCAATGGACTAAGCAGTTCTTTCTGTAGTGGCAAAGAATGGGAAATTGAGGGGATGCCCATTAATTGGGAATGGCTAAACAAGTTATGGTACATGAATACTATGGAATATTGTTTTTCTATAAGAAACCATAACTGGTCAGACTCTAGAGAAGTATAGAATGACTTACCAGATCTGATGCTGAGTGAAGGGAGTAAAACCTAGAGAACAACCTCGTGAGATGATCAACCTTAATGAAAGCAGCTCCTCTTAGCAGTTCAGAGAGCTAGGGCAGCCCTATTAGACTGAATAGGGACAATATTATCCACATCCAGAGGAAGAAAAACAAAACTAAGCTGAACTAAAAAAATAAAAACCCATCCTTCCGAATCTGATGAACATTTTATAAAAATTATCTCATACCTCTTTCTCTTAATCCTAGTTCCTCATAACAAATATGAATAATAGGTACACATTTATCCAAAATATATAAGTTAATGCTAACCTGACTGTTCACCTCTGAGGGGAGGGGGGGAGAAGAGAAGGTGGAAGGAAATTTGGTAACTTAAAAATTTACATGTGCATAAGGATGAAAATAAAATAAAAATGAATCATTGGACATCTGAAAACGATGATTAAAAAAAAGGAATATAAAACAAGATTCCACATCTTTCTTTTAATTTTTTTTTATTTTGTTTTTGCAAGGCAATGGGGTTAAGTGGCTTGCCCAAAGCCACACAGCTAGGTAATTATTAAGTGTCTGAGGCAGCATTTGAACCCATGTCCTCCTGACTCCAGGGCTGGTGCTCTATCCACTGCACCACCTACCTACTCCCACATCTTTCAATCAATCCTTAAAATATTGTATTTGTCTCTGAACTCTCTGACTCTGTTTTTGTCTTTCTTTGTCTATATCCTGGTTTTGTGTGTGTGTGTGTGTTCTGTTCCTTCTCTGTTTCCCTCTGTCCCTCCTCCTTCCCTCTTTTGTCTTTCTTTCTTCCTCCCTCTACCATCTCCCTTTCTGTGAGTCTCTCCCTCTCCATGTGTATCTCTCTTTCCCTTTGTCTCTCTTTGTCTCTGCCTCTTTCTCTTTTACTGTCTCTGTTTCTCTGTCTCTGTCTCTGTCTCTTGGTCTCTCTGTCGCTCTATCCCTGTCCCTCTCCCTGTCTGAGACTCCTTCTCTGACTCTTTCTGTTCCAGTCTCTCTAATTCTTTGTCCGTTTTCTTTTCCTTCTGATCATTCTCCTCTTCACATTTTTCTCTTACCCTTCCTATCATAAGGTCTACAAATAATATCTACTTTCAGTATGTGAAAGAACTTACTACTCACTTCCAGAAATCTCTGAAGAACATTGTTGAATTTGCAATCAAACATATGTAGAATTCTCCTTATGCTTCATACATTTCAATATCAACAACAATGTGCACTGCATCTTTAATTTTCTAAGGCCCTGTTACATTTGTAATATTATTTCATCCTCTTCTCTTATAGTAAGCTGTGCATGCCAGATAATCTTTGCTAAAAGCATTTGCCTACACAGAGAGAGAGGGAGACGCCTGAACACTTCAAAGTAATTATTAGACTGTGGCATTAGAGTAATTTTTTTTATGAAATAATTGTTCTTTCACAAAATAAACTTGCAAAACTTTTCAATAAAAGCAAGTCACAGAAATATGTATAAGAATGTTTATTTTGGGGGTGGCTAGGTGGCGTAGTGGATAAAGCACCGGCCCTGGAGTCAGGAGTTACCTGGGTTCAAATCTGGTCTCAGACATTTAATAATTACCTAGCTGTATGGCCTTGGGCAAGCCACTTAACCCCATTTGCCTTGCAAAAAACCCAAAAAAGGAAGGTTTATTTTATTTTGTTGCAAGTAAATTTATATGGAGAAATAAAAAGTCAAGTATTTCCAGGAATTCAATTGGAAAAAAAGTACAAAAGAAGGTGGCTTAGCCCTACCAAATCTAAAATTATATTATAAACCAGCAGTCCTCAAAACTGTCTGGTATTGGCTAAGAAATAGAATGGTGGATCAGTGGAACAGAATAGGTGAGAGAGCAGGAAATGATTATAGTAATATGCTGTTTGATAAACCCAAAGAATCCAGATATTAAGATAAAAACTCTCTCTTCGACAAAAATCTGTTGGAAAAATTGTAAGTTAATATGGAAGAAACTTAGATTAGACCAACACCTTACACTCTATTCCAAAACAACATCCAAATGGATACAGGATTTAGACAAAAAAACAATATTATAAGCAAACTAGAAGATCAAGGAGTCAAGGAATAGTTTACCTGTCAGATTTATGGAAAGGGAAGCAGTTCATGACCAAGAAAGAGATAGGAGTATATCATTCAAAGCAAACTAGATAATTTTGACTATATTAAATTAAAAAGCTTTTGCACAGACAAAACCACTGTGACCAAGATTAAAAGAAATGTAGTAAATTGGGAAACAATTTTTCCAACCAGTATTTCTGACAAAGGACTCATTTCTAAAATATACAGAGAACTGAGATTTTCAAAAAAAAAATCAAGCCATTTCCCAATTGACAAATGGTCAAAGGATTTGTAAAGGCAATTTACAGATGAGGAAATAAAAGCAATCCATAGTCATATGAAAAATTGCTCCAAATCAATACTTATTAGAGAAATGCAAATTAAAGCATCTCTGAGAGACCACCTCACACCTCTTAGATAGGTCAATATCACCAGAAAGGGCAGTGACCAATGTTGGAAGGGATTCGGGGAAATCTGGAACATTAATATATTGTTGGTGGAGCTGTGAACTCTTCCAACCTTTCTGGAGAGCAATTAGGGGTTATGCCCAAAGGGCAACAAAAATCTGCGTACCCTTTGACCCAGCAATACCATTACTGAGTCTATACACTGAAGAGATGATAAAAAAAAAAGTGTAAAACCATCACCCATACAAAAATATTGATAGCAGCCCTGCTTGTGGTGGCAAATAAATTGGAAACTAAGTGAATGTCCTGCAATTGGGGAATGGCTTAACAAACTGGTATGTTTGTCATGGAACACTATTGTTCTATTAGAAACAAGGAGGGATGGGAATACAGGGAAGCCTGGAGGGATTTGCATGAACTGATACTGAGCAAGATGAGCAGAACCAGAAAAATACTGTATACCCTAACAGCAACATGGGAGTGATGATCAACCTTGAGGGACTTGCTTATCCCTTGAGTGCAACAATCAGGGACAATTTTGAGCTATCTGCAATGGAGAATACCATCTGTAACCAGAGAAAGAATTATGGCCTTTGAACAAAGACCAAAGGCTATTTACCATCAAATTAGGTGGAAAAAAGAATTATACTATTATGTAATTTTACTATCTCTTGCTTTATTTTTCTTCTTTAAGGATATGATTTCTCTGTCATCAAATTCAACTGAGATCAATGTATAGCATGGAGCCAATGTAAACATTAAACGAATGCTTTCTGTGGTGGTTGGGGGAAGGGAAGCAAAAATAGGGGAAAATTATAAAACTCAAAATAAACAAAATCTTTAAAAAAAAAAGAGTGCTTATTTTTTCTTTCTTGATCACTTTTTGAAAAAAAAAAATGACTGCATCTTTCCACGTAAAAGTATTGGTTTTTTGGGGCAGCTAGATTTTGCAGTGGATAAAGCACTGGCCCTGAAGTCAGGAGACCTGAGTTCAAATGCTTCCTCAGACACTTAATAATGACCTAGCTGTGTGACCTTGGGCAAGCCACTTAACCCCATTTGCTTTGCAAAAAACCTAAAAAAAAGTATTGGCTTTTGCTTTTGTTTTCTAAAGGAAACTTTCTATTAATGTCAAATTTTAAATAACTTTATTTATTCATATGAAACCATTTTGCTTGAACTGAAGTCTGTGCTATTCAGTGGACTGAGTATTAAAGTTAGTCATCAGATCTGGGTTAAAATACTGATTGCACCAACTACAGCCTATGTAACAGTAGCCAAGTCAACCGTTTTCATTCTTGGACTCTTCTTGTGTAAAAGACTATTAGAACAGACCATACCTGCAGTCTTCACCACTTCCTGGTCAACCATCCTGTGATATAAATTTCAATCCCTTATTGTCCCTACTATGGATGCTATTGTTATTCTAGTCAAACTATGACACCTAAAAACATGATAAATAAATCATATAATCAGCATTAATTAACTATATGGAGATGATTTCCGTAAAGACAAACGAAGGAAGGAATTTTCTTTAGGAAAGTTATTGAGGTGATGAGCAGAGCAATTATGGAATTAGACTGAATTAAAATCTCTTTCTGATTTAGGAGATGAACCATAGAGAATATCAAGAAATGCAAGAAGTTTAGTAATTTCCCCAGGGTCTCAGTCGTTAACTTGTCAGAAATATAAACCCAGGTCTTTCTGAATCCAAACTTAGCACTGTATTATCTACTCCATAATGATTCTAAAATAATAATAATAATAATAATAATAATAATAGTAGTAGTAGTAGTAGTAGTAGTATTAGTAGTAGTAGTAGTAGTAGTAGTAGTAGTAGTAGTAGATGCAGCAATATTTACTCATTCCAGGGCTTTTCTTATAGTTGCTGGACTTGTAGTAAATGCAGGCATTCATATAGATACTTAGTAGTTTATAGCACCATGATGTAGAGCTCAGAGCCCACCCACTTTTATGGTGGAGGAAGGAAGGATGTGCTCAGTTTACATACTTTTAGAGGACTAGATGTATCTATTCAGTCAAGTCGTTACTTTCTCAAAGAAATAATCCAGAAAATGAAGCTCAACCACCAAACATTCAAATTCTATTGTATATTGTTCAAATGGTAAACTTGTTTGTCAAAAGGACTATTTTACAACAACTCATAAGGTTGTTTGAAGAAGCCATAGAAGGACACTTATAAGATCTCTCTGAAGAATTTTAAGCAATGATTATAAGACATGGGAGACACTGGCACCAGACTGTCTCCCATGGTATGCCCATCAAGGAAGATGCTATGTGCTATGAGCAAATAAAAACTGCAGCATCTCAAAAGAAATGAGAGAGAACCAAATTTAGAGACCTCTCCTTTATAAATGATCACATGAACAATTGATGCTGCGGTAGAAGTTTTCATGATGTCAGTTTGGTCCTCCTTGATCACAAAGGACAAACACCAACAGTTAGTTGTTCCCCAGATCTCAAAGCTTTACCTTCCATCATTGAAACTTTAAAATCTCTGACTTGTTTTGAAGCATTTTAAATTCTATAGTCTTCAAAAATACAAGCTTCTGGTTCCAATTATTTTTAAGGTTATTTCTATCTACTTTGAATTTATTTTTTATATAATAATTTACATATTTTTCCTCCTTATAAAGTAAATTCTTTGAGGAAAGGGATTTATTTTATGTGTTCTTTCTATCCATAGTAAATGCTCAATAAATCCACTTACTGATGTGCATCAGTAAGATCTGGAATTTGCTACATTTTGAAATCAAAGGTTAGGATCAAAAAAGAAAAATAGCTGTTTCTATAGAAAAATCTATAATGTATAAATTCTTTAAAGCTGGAGATTTTCCAATATATTTTTTAATCTTTGGACCTCTCGAACATAGCTCAGTTATTTGTATATAATAGGTATATTGCCCAAAACCAATCCTATGATGCTCTTTTCAAATTATCTGTTCTTACATCATTGTAGTCAAACTCCCTATGAAGGGACTATTTTAAATGAGTTTTCTAAGATTTTGTTATGTTAGGATTGAATACGTTTTGAAAATTTTAGTCCTTTGATAGACTGATACTTTGAAACTCCAAGGTCTTTCTAGGAACAGTTCAAAGCTAAACTCAGGAGTTAAAGGCTAGAAAGAACATAGCAAACAAATTGTATATGTTGAAGAACTATCAATTAAAAGGGAAGGGAAAAAAGTGGTGACTAAAGGCGATCACAAGTGTGTGGAAATTTTCTGGTGAAATCCTTTCAGGGTTAAAGAAATTGTTTTGGTCTAGAAAAACCTTGCATTCCAAGGGACCAAGAAATCCTGCTTTTTTGCAATAAGACTGAGGCACTGACCATGAGAATCCTAATTTTTCTAGTCAAAATAGTATGAAGGTTATCAGAATCTCAAAACTAAGAGGTTCAGTAACAGGTTGCCCTACCATCTGGTAGGAGACATATTTTGAAAATATTGCATTCTTTTCTTCTTGCTAGGATAGAATTCTGCGAATAGATTGTTACCCCCCCCAAAAAAAATCCCAGCCAATGGGCTGAAGGGGAAGAGGGTCAGAGAGAAGGGGAAAAATTGCAGTTAGAAATTATAAAAACCAAATTTGTTGTGCTTTAAGTAGGAATCTAATTTGAGTATGCCCTCTCTTGAAAGAGTAAATAAACAACTTTCCTTCGCTCAGACCAGTCTCTGAAATTTTTCTTTAGTGTACTTTATAACATACAGCTTTGGTGTATTGGCAAAGAAGAATCCCCTCCTTAAGAGTCTCCTGGACACAAATGAGAGTAGGTGCAAGTCGACTGTTTTGGTGGCCTGTGATTTAGTGCCCAGGCAGATCCTTTAGGGAATGAGGAGGAATCCAGAGGAGACATGTAGCTTGAGCAAAATTGAAAGTCTGAAGGCCTCTGGAACAAAACAACAATAAGGGAGATGGGCACTGGAGAAAATGGTACCATGCAGATCAAGTAAGTTTGTGTACGCAAACCCAGGCAAGCAAACCTGTGAATCCAGGACCTGGACAAGATTCAGTGAGTGCATGAGTGAGCTGGCAGCTCTGCCTTTCTTCCAAGGAGGTTGGATCTGTAAGGGTAGAGGCAGAGGGTAGCCCACATCCACAAGTCTTGGGGGGGCAGTCTGGAGTCACCCCTCAAGTAGTTGGAGTCTGTAGGGGGTCTGGAGGTCATTTCAAAAGAGATGGGAGGGCCAAAGCTAAGAGGCAAGGAGTCAGCATTACTCCTAGAAGTTATGACTGAGAGTTCTAGGGTCTAGACTTAGTAATTGCCATGAAGTACCAAAATATCAAGGAAAAGATAAAAAAGGAAATAATTAAATACTGTTGTCTAATTTTGGCTGGAGCTCCATTGAGAGGAAGTGTCTTCTGGTCAAGGTTCGGTTCCTCTGAGGATTGGGCATACCAAAATTTGTGTGTGTGTGTGTGTGTGTGTGTGTGTGTGTGTGTGTGTGTGTGTAAATTATAAACCGTATCTTAAGGAGGAAGAAGTGATTTATATAACCTTGTGACTGCTTATGGCAGTTCAATTTTTAGTAATGGATGAATGTAAGGAGGAGGAAAAAGCTTTGCTAGGACTTTCCCATCCCTACATCCCTCCACTGGCTTCTGCCCTGATTTCTGCCCCTAGCCTCTTCCCTCAGTCCTCCTGGATAGTCACAGGAGTGTAGACAGAGGAGACTTGACTGATTTAGTCATCACAACTTCCCTACATGCACCCCTTAGGAGAGAATTGAAACACCTCCTGAAGATTGGGAGAATTTTTCTCTTCCCATGGCACAGGTGTTAACTGCAGTTCTAGGAATCTTGTTTAACGTTTTCTCTTCCCTGCCTTCTTCTCTGCTCCTTTGTGCTGCAGGATGCCTTTTCCTCCTCCCTTCTCCCCCCTGCTTTCTTTCTCCTACCTGACTCTCTTATCTCAACCTTGACGTTAGAAGAAAGAGGAATTAAGAAAAGAACTAAGGGGGGGGGATAGTTTCATGAAGATGTGGTAAAATAAGTGTTAAAAAGGGAATTAAAAGGGAGTTAAAAGAGTTAAAAGAAACAGAAAATAGTGAGTGTTGACAGATAGAAAAATATGTTAAATAAAGAAATCATAAAAGAAAACTTTAAGGAAGTAAATCCCAGGAAGAAAAGAGTCAAGTCCATCCTAAAGTATATAATTTGATTATATAGAAATCACAGAAAAAGGGAAACTGAAGCATTGTACTTGAAATAATTGATCATTTAATAGAATGAATTCTAGTATATGGTAACATTATAGATTCAGGAGTTTATTAGTACAGATTCTGAAAATTTTAGATATTAATGAAAATAATGGGACAATTGAAGATTTAAGAACAGAAGATGCCCCCCCAGAAAAGATTTACCTTAAAAAATTCTTTAATTTACTCTAGCTGAATGGGTGCAGGGGGATATGTTAATTAAGCTGTGGGATTTTTGAGTGACTATTTGGCTTCTCAAAAGTGATGCCAGTTAAAATCAAAAAGTGTTAAATACTAAAACCTTTGAATGGAAAAGTATATTGTGAAAAATGGAATCGTGTATGTGGTCTCTATAGCTGTAAAAATAAAGTTTTCAATAAGCTATGGGAATCTAGCACAGAACAGTGTACTAAAATAGAAAAGAACAAATGGAAAAAATAGTGGAATACTATATACTAAGGAAAAATGTATAGTTCAATCTAAATTATGGGTTCTGAAAGAATCGGGAAGAGAATAACAAAAAATTGCAAGGGAAATGAAAAGGCATACAGACAAAGTTAGGGTTGAACCATTTGTGAAGTATGGTAGTTGATCAAAGCTTGTAGAAAGGAGATGTGAGCAGGTTTGACTGTATAAGTAAAAAGATAGAGTTTGGTAACTTTAAAAGTGATTTAAAAATCAATGTAAGAAGATGAAAAAGTATAGAGAGCTACAAGTCTAAATCAAGATATGTGTTTTCATGAGGTTGGGGTAATTTGAAAGACACTTTTTCAATATCTGGCAGGGAATTTATTGGAAAATAATAAATACCATAATATGAAAAGTTTGTTATGAAATCAATTGCTAGGTAAATGGTAATTTTTTTATTATCTTATTGTTTCTTCACTTAGATAATTCTATAGCATGCTAATCTTTTCTACAAAGTAATTTGAAAATACATGTACTGAATTAAGGGGTTTGTACATATGTACAATTTGGATTATGATGTTTCTAAATATTCCAATATTAAGAAATGCTGACCAGTAAAAATAAGAGTTCTTATAAGTTAGAGAACTGAAAACGTTATAATTCTGTTAAACATAAGAACTTGTATATTTCGGAATTTTGAAGAGAAAATAATTTAAGATTATTTTGAATATAACTTTTGGAATTTAAAAGAAGTATAAAGGAAATCTTGCAATCATAAAAAAGGGACTTTTAGAAACATCTGGTCTTAAGAATTTTTCTGTGATGCAAAGTTCCAGGGAGTAAAAGGAATATACGTGGATTGAAATGTGTTTTATATATGTGTGTATATATATATATATGTATATATACATATATATATATATATACACACATATATATATATGATTAGCAAACTGTAAAAGAATAGATTCAACATAAATATTTTGAGAATTTAACAGTTGTGTTGTTATAACTAACAATGAATGAACTGAAATTTCATCTATCCCATTTGTAAACATTAGTTATGAGAAAACTCGAGGAAATCTTACCAACAAGCTATATCTCTCAAGCTCTTTTTGGTCCAGAGAGTTTATGAAAAGATTTTTTTTCACCTCATGTTTATAAAAGGGAATATTTATATGTAAGATCAAAATAGATTATCTAATATTGGTTATTTAATAAGAAGAAAATGAATTTTGTTCTGCAGCAGTGATATAGGTAAAAGTTTACATTGGGGTTATAAAATTATCATATGGCAAAGATTAAATTCTTGGGGAATGTTATTTTCTTTTTGAAAATCGAAGTGTATTTGGAATAAGAGATAAATAAGCTTACGAAACAAAAATGTGAAACAGATTTGTATACAAAATATATTCCATTATAAAGTTAAATGTTTTGTATTTGTTTAGAATGGGATGTTAAGATGGAAACATTATGTTTTACATAAGATAAGAATTAAATGTTCAATTTTAAAGAAGGAAAATAGTAAACTCAGAAGAATAATGTATAGGAATGAGAAGTATATCTTAATTGCAAAATACCCTTCCAATAATACTGAATAATTGTGAGTGCCTTTGAAAACTGATTGGGAAATGGATAAACTATGTAATCCTTAGTTAGCTAACTTATTGATGAGAAAGATGTTGAAATGTTCTTATCAGTTATGTGATCTACTTTTTATAAATATAATCTATTATACTGTAATGATGTCAAAGCCTGAAATTAATAACTGATTGCTTTGTAGAAATAATGAGGAAAAATACCAAATCATGATACCTCTGGAATCTGAAACTTTTAAACAATGTGTTGGACCTTATTCTAGATCTGTAGGTCCTTGGGTAAATGCAATAAAGAAAAGATTGTTTGGCAAAATCCTAAAATTGATGTGTTAAACTTATTACTGTTTTGTAACATTTGAAATTAATAATACATGTTGGAGATTTAAAGTCCTCTAAGATATTCTGATGGATTGAAAGTATTCTTAAAGTAATGATTTATATTTCAAACATGGCTAATTATCAGATAGGTTTATTATAGAGAATTGTTTGCCACACACACAACACTATATATATATACATATATATTTATATGTATATATACACACAAATTGGGATTACTGTGGTTTTATGTATATATACATATATATAATATCAAAACTGTTGTTCTTTGCTTTTAAGTTAAAACAGCTGAGTAACATGGGAAAGATAAAATAATGATGATATTTTGAGATTTTTTGTGACAATCTCTGACTGTTATGTGAGAATTCTGGAGACAATCTTGGTCTGGAGATAATCACCAAAGGAGGTGTTTATTTATTATATAATATAGCAGGCTATAAGGAAAGGTCTCTAGCCAAGAGGCCACTGATATACCATCTTTATCTAGGAATAAAGCAGGTATACATGATTTCACACAAATGGATGCAGGAGAGATCAAAAGTTAGGACCACCAGACGGAGAGATGTTCTAGTTGAGTTGTGGAACATACTTGTGAAAAGGTTTTGTGTGTCAGGGAATATATCACGTACTGGGGGAACTGACTGCTTTTTGAATAAGTTGAGAAAATAACCCTATTTAGAGTATTCTAATTAGAAGGATGCTCAAAATAAATATCTGTGTAGGGAAGGGGCTGATTAATTGGGAACCCCCATTCAGATTACAATGAATATTTAGCCCTTGTGAACTTAATTCACTTGGAAGTCTAATTGGATGAAATTACTATTTTAGATGATGGCACTTTTAATTTACTTTTGTCTAATTTCAGGTATGATCAGCAAAGAAACTGGGACAATGGGACAATGCTCTTTTGAAGTCTAGAAGCCTAATGGAAGTTTGGAGACTACACAGGTGACAGGTCATTGGGGTAAAAAGAGGAGGTGGCTTTTCAGTGCAGCCTTAGGTTCAGTGCAGCCTTTCTGACTTGACTTCCCCAAATGTGATATTTGAATGATATCTCAATGGATAAATCTAAAATTAATCTTCAGACTTTTGGCTATGACTACCCACATGACTTCTGCTTGGAAACTGACACTCACAATTATATGTATAAAGGAATTTTACTTTGATATTTGCATCTTTATAGTAAATCGATATAAGCAAATCTGATATAGAAATTTTCGATTGATTGGAGTTTTAAAAGCTAGTTAGTCTAATGTAGTTTTGACTTTTGCTGTTAGCAATATTCATTGACAAGAAATGAGATCCCTTGATTTTTCCATGTTAGAAAGGATATATAGATAAGAAGAATTAAAAGGTTATTGTAATCTTAAGACACAATTTCTACACACTAGTAGTTTCAAATTCAACTTAAGGAAAAAAATGTAAGTCAGTTGAGTATATTAGCAGATGAATCACTTATAGAATATTTAAAAACATTTTGGGAAGAAAGAAAAATTATTTTTGTTATTTTGGGTTATTATTTTAAAAAGGAGCAAGAGGTTAAGGCTGTATGTCACATGTCACTTACTGGACACTCTATGTACTAAGATGAACATCTAATATATATGTAATAGACCCAAATTAATCAAGCAATTATCAGAAAATTTACTTGTGCAGTGACACAGTTATGGAAGGTTTATTTTGTCAGTTAAGTATGCAACATATCACTGTGACAGTAAGTCAAAATGTAAATTGCAATAGTGCTAGAATTTAAATGTTTAATGATGGAAATAGGAGTCTGTCTGATAAGATGTTGTTAAGAAGTTCATTTACCAGAAGAGAAGATTTCAATAAGTCACCTGAAGTGGAAAGGACTTTTTGGAATAAACTCTGAAGATAGAGAAAGATATTGAATGTCTCCAGGGAAAAAGAGAGAGAGCGAAAGACAACTTCATCTTCTTCTATCTTGCATGTATGTGTGCGTATGGGTTGTTTGGTCAGGGGGTTTTGACCCCTACTTATGTCGCCTCCTTGAAGATGGGTCCCAATTAGACAGGAAGAGAAGATAGAACCTGAGGAGATTGATGAATGTGTGAATTTTGCTGAGGGGATGTATTAAGGATAGTGTGAGAGGACTTTAGATAGTATCTATCTATCTATCTATCTATCTATCTATCTATCTATCTATCCATATAGATAAATATGGATACTATATATATATGGATACTATATATATATAAACACATACATATCTATATATAAAGAGATAGATAGCCATTTAGATGGATATAGATAGATTTATATATATATATATATATATATATAAATTGATATATTGATTGATAGATTGATATAAGGGGAGGGATTGTGTGGAAAATTTCTGGTGAAGTCCTCTCAGGGTTAAAGAAGTATTTATGTCAAGAAATACCTTGCATTCTAAGGGACCCAGAACATCATGCTTTTGAAATAAGACTGTTTTTCCAATTGAGATATTAACCAAGAAAATTCTATTTTTTCCTAGTCAAAACAGTACTAAAAGGGTTCAGTAACAGGTCATCGCACTATCTGGTGAGAGACATATTTTGAAAATATAACATTCCTTTTTTTGCATCAGTTGCTAAGATAGATTTCTGCCACTAGATTGTATCCCCCCCCCAAAAAAAAAAAAACCCAGACAATGGATTGAAGGGGAAGGGTTAGGGAGAATAGGAGGGGGACTGCAGTTAAGAATTATATAAACCAAATTTGTTGTGCTTTCAGTGAGGTTCTCTAACTTGAGTGTGTGTGTGTGTGTGTGTGTGTGTGTGTGTGTGTGTGTGTGAGAGAGAGAGAGAGAGACAGAGTAAATAAACACCTTTCCTTTGCTCAGACCACTACCTGAAAATTTACTTTAGTGTATTTTTAATACACACACAAACATTTGCAATTATGACAAGAAGAAACTTTATTTTTCTCCATATGGTAGGATTAGCAAGAGAAAAAAAATTAGAAACGGAACAAAGCTACTTAAAGAATATTGTTTAACAAGTTCAATAAGTTAACCGAGTGTGAATAGTGGCAAATCTGATGAAATATTTGGTAGATGAACTATCCCAAGCTGCTATGATGCAGTAGAGGTAGTATGCTGATAGAAGACACAGCGGATGGAACACAAGAGCCAGAATCAGGAAAACCTGAGAGACCCTGGACAAGTCTCTTAATGTTGTTTGACTCAGTTTCTTCATCTGTAAAAATGAACTGGAGAAGTAATTGGCAAACCACTCCAGTATCTTTGCCAAAAATATATTGGAATAAAAGAACAGCAAATATGTATACTTTGTGAAGGTCTTGCAGATGTAATCAGCTAGGGAATTCTTCAGATTACTTCAAGAAGACTGAAACATAAAAATACAAAATGAAGTAGCACTTCAAAGTTTGCCAAATATTGAATACATATATTATCTCATTGAATAATTTAGACAGCTTTCTGGCTTAGGTGGTGTTGTCACCTCATTGCTGAGGTAGCAAGTGTTAAGTGTTTTGCCCCAGGTCAGGCACAGCAGGTATATGAGTCTGATTCTGAGCTCAAGATTTTATAACTCTAAGTTCAATATTCTCCATTGTATTACCTAAATGCATTTATGTTAGCATCATGCTGAAAACAATGATGATTTTTTTTTTGTCCTTCATTCTCGAGGAAGACCACATCAGGGAGGTGATGATACCATGACAAGCACATGAATTGGATTTGAGTGAGGGAATATTGTGCTAAATCACCAGCCTCACTTTCTCCTGTAAAGCCATCTGGGTCCAGTCTGGATATGAATCAGGATGATAGGAGATGTCTCTGGATAAGAAATAATCAGGGTTCAGTGACTTGTCCAAGTTAGTAAGTTCGAGTGTCTGAGGATGAATGCAATTCAAATTCCTGTCTTCCTGACTCAAGACTAGTGTTGCCTCTGAGGATATTTTTCTGTAGAGATACATAAACACTCATTCCTATGTATGTTTACAAACACAAATATTACCTCCATTTCAAAACTTTTCATGTCCAATAAATTGGCACAGATATATATATATATATAGATATATAGATATATAGATATATAGATATATAGATATATATAGAGAGAGATGCATATATATGTATATATATATACATATATATATATATATATATATATATATATATAAAATATCACTTTAGAAGTGTTAGTTGACTAATAGAGTGTATAGCTTATTCTGATCTTAATATGTTTCTCTCTTTTTACTATGGCCCAACTCATTTGACTGGAATGGGATATCTAATTTCTGAATATTTGTTCATTGTTTTATTTCACTTATTTCCCCATATAGATTAACAAATTTTATATATTCTTGAGGAAAAACTATTCTTTTTACTTATTGCTATCCTTCTTACCCACTCTTTACCTTAGCTCTTTCAAACCCGGTTTAAAGAACTATGTCCATGATCCACTGCTGATCATGACCCTATTAAATTCTGAACCTACTTTGGGGGGAAAAAGAAAACAGTTTTTCCCCCTAATTTCCCTGAGAACAATAAAACCAAAAAATACAAACGTGGAAGCTAGAGGTTCAGCATGAGTTAAAAGTATTTTGCTGAATCCTAAAGAGGAAAGTGATTCTGTTAAGCAGTGACTGTTAACCATGATTATTTTCATAATGGGAAAAGGCAGAATTGAAATCTCTGTTCTCTTACAAAAGAATGGGAACTGGTCATTACATAAAAGAGAGGCTCAGGGTTCATAGGGACTCAGGTACACAAACATAGTGGAATTTCTGTCTGTTTGAAATCACTGATCTTCAAAAAATCCCCAGACTTATTTGAATTTCTGTTTTCTTATGTATTAATGTGAATGTGTGTCTGTCTGTGTTTTTGTGTTTGTGTGTGTCTGTGTGTATTTTCAGCTTTCTCTTTGTATCCTTGGTGAAAGGCATCACAGTATAGTAGGAACAATACTGGATTTGAAGTTAGGAAATTCCTGGGTTTAAATACCAATCTTCTTTTAGATATTTTTTGTCCTCTCATGTATACAAAGTAGATAAAAGCACCTGTGCAATTTACCTCTCAGGGTCAGTTTGCATCAACTTAGCAAACATATAAATGCAACCTAATGTTATTTAAAAGAGTCCCTAATAATTCTAATTAAATTACTATGTTTCTGTTTTAGAAAATTTTATGTTGTTAAAATATAATTGAGAGGTAAATCCTACTTATTTATTGCAGATAGCAGCATCCCCCATTCCACTATCGCCACCACTACCTGCACTATGCATTAATAATAATAATAATAATAATAATAATAATAATAATAATAATCAGAAAGACGAGTTCAAATTTCACCTCAGGTACTTATTACCAGTGTGACATTCACTTAATCTCTATTTGTCTTTAGCCACTGAAGAAGGAAATGGCAAGCCTTCCCAATATCTTTGCCAATGTGGGCATTATGGTCTATGGGATCATGAAAACACTACAGTATTTTTGCCAATAAACCCTCATAGACATTATGGTCTATGGGATCAAAAAATGTATATTTATAACTATATCTGTAATCTATGTTTATATTTTGTACATGCACAGAAATCTAATACAGCATTGAGCATAGCTTTGTATGTATGTGTTGTATGTATATTTAAGTAATACACACTCTTATAAATATATGTATATTGGGATTTGAAATTTAAACAACCTTGTGATGAAAGTACTGTTGTTATCTCCATTTTTACTTAAGGAGAACTGGGTCTGACAGGAGTTATATGTCTTGTCCAGGGTCACGAGGCTAACAAAGGTTTCTTGCACAGTTTGAATTTATCTTCCTGTGCTCTTTCCACTCCATGACCTGACTGTCTCCTGCTACATAATTTGTCTCTTGTGTGGCAGGTCTAAAAGATCAGACCTTGAGGTCACAGCCAAAGCAGAATGCTCTCTACCTGAGGAAGCATAAAGTCCCAAGAAAAGCACTGAGAAGGAAATGAGCAATCTCTTAAGTACTGGTTAAAAAAAAAACATGGTTATTGTGGTAATTGAGGAAATTAAGAGAGGGAAAAATACATAAAAATTATGCTTTTCTTGGTTTTTCCAGAAACTGTTCTCGTTGAGATTGTTGGCAGATGGGAAATGTATTCAATTGCTTTTTCATTTGAACTGGGACACAAGGAAAACTCACTAACTTTAGCCCTTGGAGACATCTCAGGACTTTGAGGATAATACCTGAATGGATAGAGATTTTAGCAATTATCACTTGAGCATCTTCTTTTCTTTATCTCCATAATTAGAAATGGTTACTAAGACCATTTAAGAAAGTTGTCAAGAGAAAATAATACCATTTTAGTCTTATGCTCCATAAAACCTTATTTTTTGTTATAAGACATTTGGTTAATATGTTTATAACAACAGGGAAGTTGAGATTATCTTTATATAATATGTTCTCTTTTGAAATCCAGATCAGAAGTGAAGATATGCTGGCATCTTAAAGATTTTAAACACACTCTTACACTTTCCTTTAAACACAATGCTGCAAAATGCAGTGATTTTTTTTAGCTGATTAAAGATTGCTTCCCATGCTTTTCTAAGAAGTCACTAGAGACATTCTTCATTCACTTATTATAATGAAGTCAGTTGTGAGTGCAGTCAGACAAGAGGGAGATAATACAGTCCGCTGATATAAGATGAAGGAGGAGGTTCTTGATTCCTATAAAAGGTATCAAGATTTATCAAATTCTCAAAGGAAAATAGTCAGGCTCCTATGAATTTATCTTTTCCTCCATTTTGTAATGTTTCTAACTATAAGAATCTAAGAACAAATTCAACTTTGCCAAGTAAAAAGATCAAGTGCCATGGAGCCCATTCCAAGAAGAACCTATCCTTAGATATTAGTGAGGAAAAAAGTCAATTGAGTGACTACAGGGTGCAGTGGATAGAGCACAGGCCCTGGCATCAGGAGAAAAAAAGAAAGAAGGAGAGAGAGAGAGAGAGAGATAAAGGAGGGAGGGAGGGATGGAAGGAAGGAAGGAAGGAATTAAGAAAAGAAAGAAAGAGAAGGAAAGAAAGAAAGAGAGAGAAAGAAAGAAAGAATGGAAGGAAGGGAGAAATAATGAGAGAGAGAAAGAAAGAAAGAAAGAAAGAAAGAAAGAAAGAAAGAAAGAAAGAAAGAAAGAAAGAAAGAAAGAAAGAAAGAAAGAGAAAAGCAAAGGACAGGGAAGAGTTTGGGAATGGAGGGAGAGATTGGTAATGATGTCTAGGCCTTTTATCTCTCTACTTGTTTTGATGGATTTGTAATAGCTAAGCAGCTTTTGTCATATGATGGAGAGTATATTCCTCAAGTTAGCATAGTACATGGAAGACACAATTTCAGTAAAATAACTGAATGGGAAGGAGAGACTTAGATGGACAAACAGACACTAATTGTGGAAAGTAAGACCACCACCAGATATTTCTTCCCTCTTCTTCCATATCATGCCAACTTTGGTAGTAACTGAATAGTACAAGGTACTAAAATCATCATTGGTTATGTTTCACAAGTTATATGCTTTGGGGTAGCATCCTTGACTATTTGCAATTAGGAACAATGGAGGCACAACTTCTACAATACAAATATGGTTATGTGTATTTGGATGGGAGGAGCTCAGATATAAGAAATGTATGGATTTCACATTGGAAATGCATTTGTAAGTTGTGTTATTTTCAATTAGCTTTATTACTATCATTCTGTTTGAACAGTATACTTTGTAACTGAACTCCATTCAAATGAAGTGATTGGGGGCAGAGTCAAGATGGTGGCATGAAAGCATGAATTGTTGGAAACTTATTGCCCCAAAACTCCAAAAGCCATCAAATTTTGACTCTAGTCAAAATTTAGAGGGGCAGGACCCACATAAATACTGAGAGATGCAATTTCTGAGTCCAGGACAACTTAGAAAATCTGCAGGAAAGGTCTGTTTCACCTGGACTGGGTATTGGAAAGAGCCTCAACACAGTTGGGCCAGAGCAAACCAGCTCTAGCCTTTCAGAAACATCCCTATGCAGTGACTGGGTGCCTGGGGGTGCCTGGGTCCATGGTAGAGGGGGAAGTTTCCAAATTTCTTGTCTCAGGCATCATGGGGACAGCCTGAAGTGGTGGTGAGAGAAGTCTGCTATACCAGAGTGAGCTAAGAGCAGAGCACCAGCCTCAGAGTAGCCCTGCAGTGAGAACTTGCAGTGAGAATCTAGGAAGCCACCCAGTACTTCCAGTGCTCCCAACCCACAGACAGTAAGGGGGATGAGGGAGACTACAAAGATTTATCTTCTCCCCCTGGAGCAAGACTGCTGTTTGCCCACACTCAGATTCAGGTTGCAGTCTGGATCCCCATACTACCAAAACTGAGCCGGAACCCCTACTCTCATCTCCAGGGCAGAGGGAAGGGCCTGTAGTTTTCCATATACTGGAGCACAGGCAAGAAATCAGTCTCATAAGACATTAGAGGAACTAAGAACCTAGGGGGATGTCCCCCAAACCCCACAAAGCCTTGAAAATGCAGTAAATCAGTCATGGGCTGAGGACATTACTAAACAAAAGAAAAAGAAGAATCTGATCATAGAAAATTACTTTGGTCACGTGGAGGATCAAAATACACCCTCAGAAGATGACAAAGTTGAAGCTTCTGTCTCCAAAGCCTTCAAGAGAAACAGAAAATGGGTTCAGGCTATTGATGAACTCAAAAAAACTTGGAAAAGCAATTAAAGGAGGTAGAGGAAAAGTTGGGATGAAAAATGAGAGTGATGCAGATAAATCATTAAAACCAAGTCAGCAGCTTGGTGAAAGAAATACCGAAAAATTGAAGAAAATAATATGTTAAAAACCAGTTTGGGCCAAATGGAAAAAGCAACACAAAAGGCAAATGAGATGAAGAATGGCTTAAAAAGCAGAATTGATCAGCTGGAAAGGAGATAAAAAAAACTCTCTGAAGAAAATAACTCCTTCAAATGTAGAATGGAGCTAAAGAAAGATGATGACTGAGAGGAAATCAGCAAGAAATAAAACTATACCAAAAGAACTAAAAATGAGAACTATCTCATTAGATAAACCACTAACCTCGAAAACAGATCCAGAAGAAATAATTTAAAATTATTGGGCTACCTGAAAATCATGACCAGAAAAGAGCCTAGACTTCATTTTTGTAAGAAATGTAGCAAAATTGCCCTGAGATCCTAGAAGGAGAAAGTAAAATAGAAATTGAGGGAATTCATTGATCACTTCCTGAAAGAGATACCAACAGCAAAAAAATTCCCAGGAATATTATAAATAGATTCCCAAATTCCCAAGACAAAGAGAAAATACTAAACGTTGCCAGAAACAAACAATTCAACTACCATGGCTCTGTAGTCGGGATTACAAAGGATTTGGCATTGTCGACATTAAGGGCTCATAGAATATTATATTCCAGAAGGCAAAATATCTTGGTTTACAAGCAAGAATCAACTACGCAGCAAAACAGAACATCCTCTTTCAGGGGAAAAGATGAACTTTCAAGGAAACAGGAGACTCAAATTTTTCTATTGAAACAACCAGAATTGAACAGAAAATATGATCTCGAAGTAGACTCTTGTACTCAAGTGCAAGGACCATAGAGAGGCCGGACAAGAAAGACTAATTATGAAGAACTTAATGATGTTGAACTGTTTGTATTCATGCATGGGAAGATGTTCATAACTCATATGAACTTTCTCATTCATAAGAGCAGTTAAGGAGTGCATAAAGATAAGGCACAGGGAGGAGCTGAATATAATGGTATAATAAGTAATAAGATGGAGACAATGGGTGATAAAATAAAGTACCAAAAGGAAGGGAAAGGAGAGTAAGAAGGGGCTAATATATTTCACATAAGAGTCAAGAAAAAGCTTTTTTTCAATGGAGTGGAATGGGGGGAAGGTGAGGGGGAATGAATGATCCTTCATTCTCATCAGAAATGGATCAGAGAGAGAAAATAACATACACACTCAGGATATAGAAATCTATCTTGCCCTAGAGAAAAATAGGAGGAAAGGGATGGGATAAATGGGAATGGGGTTAGGGAAGAGGCAGTAGGTGACAGAAAAGGGGAAGATAATGGGAGAGGGTAGTCAGATACAGCACACTTCTGAATAGGGACAGAGTGAAAGGAGAGATAGAATAATGTAAATAAGAGGGGGAGGAATAGAGCAGAGGGAAATACAGCTAGTAATAGGAACTCTGGGAAAAATATTGAAGCAACTTCTCTGGTGGACTCTTGATAAAGAAGGCAACTCATCTCAAAGACAGAGCCATTGGAATTTGAACACAGACTGAAGTACATGTTTCTTTCTCTCTTACTATTTTTGAGGTTTCTCTATCTTTTTGTTGGGCAGGGGGGTTTATGTTCACTCTCACAACAATATTATTGCAATAATATAAAATAAATAAACTGAAAAAATAAATGAAGTGATTATGAGACTTAGTTTTCCTAAGTAGAATGGAATATTGAACCGTGAAATATGAATGAAAGATGTAGACAGTGGTGTTACCAAGACTAGTGACAACATCCAACATGGGGCTGAAGTAGAGGCAGCTAGTTTCCCTGAAAAGCAAAGAGAAAAATTTCCCCAGAGTGTGCTCTTTTCTGAATTATCAAGCATGATGACAAACTGAATGCAACAATTTCTAGAGATTTGAATTTGAGTTCTGCCTGAGGATTAGTGTTTGTCCACAGTGGTGTGTTTTACAAAGTGTTTATATGAAAATATAAACAAATCTAAAGTCCCATTTCTCCAAATACCTAGATGTTCTGTATACAATATTTTTTCTTCCTCCACTTTTAACTTACTTTTTTTGAATCAGATTTAATAATAAGTTAAAAATATTCAAAATGACCTGAATATTAATATTTATTTCTTCAAAGTCTACATGAAAATTCATGTTTTTTACTCTTATCCAATTTCCTCTTTTTTGCAGCTTTTATTTTGAATCTTTTCGGCATTTAAATATAGAAACAATTTTAATATTTTTGAAAATTTTTAATTGAAAATTCTCTCCCTACTTCCCACCTTTGACCTCATTGAGACGACAAGCAGATCAATATGTTATACATGTTCAGTCATGTAAAAAAGTTCTATATTAATTATGTTGTGAAAGAGAAAAAAGGCAATAAAGAATAATAAAGGTTTATTTAAAGTATGTTTTGATCTATACTCAGACTTCTTCAGTTGTTTTTTTCTGAAGATGAATATAAATTTTCTTATTAAGTGTATTGGAATTGCCTTAGATCATTGTACTACTGGCAATAACTAAGTTCTTGTCAGTTGATCATTCTTACAATATTGTTTTTAGTGTGCAGAATATTATACTGATTCTAATGACTTTATTTTGCATCAGTTTATGTGAATCTTTACAAGTTTTGTTTTGTTTTTTCTGAAGGCATTCTGCTCATCATTTATTATACCAAAACTTGTTTAGCCATTCTCCAATTGATGGCTATCCCCTCAATTTACAATTCTTTACGATTATAAAGAGAGCTTCTATAAATATTTTTGTGGAAATAGATCATTATCAATTTTTAAAATTTCTTTGTATCAGAGACTTAGTAGTGGTATAGCTAATTCAAAGAGTTTCATAGCCCTTTGGGTGCAATTCCAAATTGTTCCCCAGAATGGTTGGCTCGATTCACAATGCCAACAACAGTTTTAGTACCCTGGTGTTCCCATATCTATTTTCACATTTTCATTTTCATCTTCTGTCATATTTGTCAATATTCTAGGTATGAAGTATCGCCTCAGAAGTTCTCTAACTTGTGTTTTTTTTTCCAATCAAGGATACAATGTGATTTACAATAAGTTGCACTTGCCTTTAAATAGCTTATATTTCTTCATCTCATATATATCTTTTCTCCATTTTCAATTGGAGAAATTCATATTCAATTCATATTCTGTTTTTTTAATTTTTTCCAATTATATGTAAATATAGTTATCAGCATTCATTTTCTATAAGATTGTGTTTTGCATTTTTTAACTTTGCACCCTTCCCCCTCCTTATGACAGTGAGTAATAAGATATAGCTTATATATGTACAATCATGCTAAATATATTTCCTTATTAGTCATATTGTGAAAGAAGTATCAGAACAAGAGAGAGAAGAACCATGCGAGGGGAAATAATTAAGTGAATATACTGTGCTTTAGCCTGTATTCTGTCTCCATAATTCCAAGAATTATGGAGAATAGAATTTTCTATCATAAGTCTTTAAGAATTGCCTTTGATAACTGTACTGCTGAGAGCAGTCTGTCCGAGTTGAGCCTCAGTGTTGCTATTAATGTATGTAATGTGCTCCTGATTCTGCCTACTTTACTCAGCATCAGGTCTCGTAAGTTTTTCCAAGTTTCTTCTGGAATGCACATGATTTCTTAAACAAAAAATTGTACTCCAGCACATTCAAATAACATAGTTTGTTCAGTCATTCCACAATTGATGGACATACACTCAATTTCTAATTCTTTTCCACTACAAAAAGTTATGCTTATAAATATTTTGTACATTGGTGTTTTCCCCCTTTTTTATGATTTCTTTGATATACAGACCTAGTAGAGGTACGGTTGGATCAAAGAGAATGCAATGTTTAATAGCCCTTTTGACGTAATTCCTATTGCTCTCCATAATTGTTGTATAAGTTCACAGTTCCACCAATATTGCATTAGCATCCCAGTTAAACCTCATCTCTATAAAAACATTTATCATTTTCCTTTTTTGTCATATTAGCTAATCTGAGAGGTGTGAGGTGGTAACTCAGAATTGTTTTATTTTGCATTTCTCTATCAATAATAATTCAGAACACTATTTCATATGACTACAGATAACTTTTATCTGATAATTTCCTTTTGATAGTATTTGACCACTTCTCAATTGGGGAATGATTGTCATTTTTATAAATTTGACTTTGTTTCTCTATATTTTAGAAATGAACACTTTATCAAAAACACTAGCTGTAAAAAATTGTTTTCTTAGTTTTCTGCTTTCCTTCTAATGTTGACTGCATTGGTTTTATTTCTGCAAAACATTTTTTAACTTAATGTAGTTGCAGTGAAACATTTTGCATTTCATAATGTTCTCTGTCTCTTGTATGGTTATGAACTCACTCTTCCCCTATCCATAGGTCTAAGAGGTAAACGAATTCTTGTTTTCTTGTCTGGTTTAAATCCTCTACCAATTTTAAACTAATCTTGGTATAGGGTGTGAAATATTGATTATTGCTTAGTTTCTGCCAACTATTTTCCAATTTTCCCCAACAGTTTTTACCAAAGACTGAGTTCTTATCTCAGAAGTTAGTGGCTTTGGGTTTATTAAACAGTGGATTACTACAATCATTTATTACTGCATCTTTAGTACCTAATTCAATTCGATTGATCCAAAACTCTCTTCTTAGTACCAGAAAGTTTTGATTACTGCTGCTTTGTAATATATTTTTATACTTAGTAAGATTAGGTCAATTTCTTTTGCATTTTTTCATTAATTTCATTGAAGCTCTTGGACCTTTCATCTCTCCAGATGAATTGTGTTACTATTTTCCCCCTAGTTCTATGAAATAATTTTAGTAGTTTCCTATGGCACTGAATAAGTAATTTAACTTAGATAGAATTAATACTTGTTTCTTTTAGCTTGGAATTTTCATGAGCAATTGACATTTTCCAATAGTTATTATCTGACTTTATTGGTGAAAAGTGTTTTGTATTTGTGTTCATATAGTTTATGTGTTTGTCTTAGCACATAGAATCCCAGGTATTTTATGTTGTCTATAGTGATATTACATGAAATTTCTCTTTCTAGCTCTTGCTACTATGCTTTGTTGGTAATATTATAGTAACTGATGATTATGTAGATTTTTTATATCTTGCTACTTCATTAAAGTTGTTACATGTTACAAGTAGTTTTTTAATCACTTTTCAAGGATTCTAAGGTTTCCCACTGTTCCATCTGCAAACAGTAAGAGTTGTTTTCTCACTGCTTTTTCTAATCTCTTCAATTCCTTCCCCCTCCCCTTTTACTGCTAAAGCTAAAATTTCTAATACAGTATTGAATAATAGTGATGATAGTATGCACACTTGTTTCTCTCTCCTGATCTTATTGGGAATGTGTGTAGTTTATTGCCATTGATTATAAAGCTTGTTGATTGTTTTAGATAGGTGCTGCTTATCATTTTAAAGAAAACTCCATTTCCCCCTGCATTCTCATTTGTATTGCTTTTTGTTTTTATAAAAGGATGGGTGCATTATTTTCTTCTTTATTTATTTATTTTCAAACATTTATACTTGTACATTTCCAAGTTATAAAGTTTCCCTCCACCCTCCCTTTCCACCACCCTCCCTCCAGTTGGGAACAGTCAGGTTAGCATTTTACATACATATTTTGTTAAACATATTAACAAATTAGTAATTTTTGGCATGAGGAATTAGGATTAAGGGAAAGAGATACATAAGAGATAATTTTTATGAAGTGTTCATCAGATTTGCTAGGGGCTATTTTTTCCCCTGTCTGTTTTGTTTTATTTTGTTTTTCTTCTTATGGTTGTAGATCATATAGTCCATAATCTGTCAAATATGGTTATCCTATCTCTCTGACTTCCATCAAGGTTGTTCATCTCATAATGCTGATGTTTTTTGCTATAAAAAGGGATACTATGAATATTTTGGAGCATGTAGGTCTTTTCCCAATTTCCAATTTCTTCTGGATATAGGCCTAGAAATGGATTTGCTGCATCAAAGGGTATGAACTGTTTTATTGCTCTTTGGACATAGTTCCATATTGCTCTCCAGAAAGACTGGATTCATTCACAACTCCACCAGGAATGCATCAATGTCCCTAATCCTCCCACAACCTCTCCAACATTGATCATCTTCCCTTTTTCTCATCTGGGCTAGTCTAATAAGTGTGAGATGATAACTTATTGTTTTAATTTGCATTCCTCTAATCAATAGTGATTTGGAGTATTTTTTCCATATGCTTATATATAGCTTTAATTTCTTCATTTGAAAACTGTTTCTTTATTTTGAACATCTATCAATTGGGGAAGGGTGAAGTATTTTTTTTATTGTTTTTTGCAAGGCAATAGGGTTAAGTGACTTGCCCAAGGTCACACAGTTAGATAATTATTAAGTGTCTGAGGTCATAATTGAACTCAGATCCTCCTGACTCCAGGGCCAGTGCTCTATCCATTGTGCCTCCTAGTTGCCCCAGGGGCAGTATTTTCTCAAAAGCTTTGCAGTGTTTATTGAGGCAATCATATGATTTCGGTTAGATTTGTTAATATTTTCGATTAGGTTGATTATTTTGCTAATATTAAAACAGCCCTAGTGTATTATCCTAAAGATAAATTGTAGTAATCTCTTTATTAATATTTTAGTTGAAATTTTTGCAACAATAGTCAACAGGAAAATTGGTATTTAATTTTCTTTCTATGTTTCAGTTGTCTCTGGTTTAGGTATCAGTATTTTATTCATGTAATTTAAGAAACTTGGCAGAACTCCTTTTTTCATGTAATTTTTAGTGTTCATATTGAATTGTAATTAATTATTATTTAAGTCTTTAGTGGAATTCACTTATAAATGAATCTGACCGAGGGATTTTGTCTTAGGGATCTCATTAATGGATGGTTCAATTGTTTTGTTTTTTTTCTGAAATGGGTTTATTTAACTATTGTATTATCTCTTTTATTAATCTAGGTAATTTAGAATTTTGTAAATTTTCATCCATTTCACTGAGATTGGCATAGAGCTGGACAAAATAACTCCAAATTATTACTTGATTTCTTCCACTTTGGTGTGAATTCAATCCTTCTCAGTTTTAATACTGTTAATTTTACTTTCTTCTTTCTTGTTTTCAATTAAATTAATAAAAAATTATATATTTTACTATTTTAATAGAACCAAATCTTAGTTTTATTTTTAGTTCAATAGTTTTCTTGAAATTTTATTAATGATTCCTTTGATGTTTTTTTTTAGAATTTCAAATTTTGTATTTAATTAATGGTTTTAAATTTGTTCTTTCTCTGGTTTTTCTACATTTTATTCATTTAGAGATTTAAAATTTCCCTTTATAGCTGCTTTAGCTGTAACCCATATGCTGTGGTGTGCTGTCTCATTATTGTAACCGTCTTAAGTAAAATTATTAATTATTTCTCTGGTTTTCTCACCCTCTCATTCTTTATAATTAAGTTATTTAGTTTACAAGTAATTTTAGTCTGCTTTCCATGACCTTTATTAAATGTAATTTATATTGCATCATAATCTGAGAATGCTTTACTTCATTATATTTAATCAGGATTTTTTTGTCCTAATACCTAATCAATCTTTTCTTGGTGTCTTTTACCATTGAGAAAAAAAAAGGTATATTCCTTTCTGTACACATACAATTTACATCAGAAGCCTACCATATCTAATATTTTTTTTCTAAAATTCTATTTAGCTCTTTAACTTCTTTCTTGTTTATTTTGTGTTTAGTTCTGAGAGAGTAATGATTTTCCTATCTATGTCTTCCTATAACTCATGTAACTTCTCCTCTAAGAATTTGGAGGCTCTAGCACTTGATGAATAAATGATATTTTGCCTTCTGATTCTTGGATATCAGGTAAGTTTTCCTTGATAATTTCTTGAAAGATGTTATCTAGGCTTCATTTATTGTTTTGTTTTGGGGTTTTTTTTTTTTAGATTTTTTTTGCAAGGCAAATGGGGTTAAGTGGCTTGCCCAAGGCCACACAGCAAGGTAATTATTAAGTGTCTGAGACCGGATTTGAACCCAGGTAATCCTGACTCCAAGGCCGGTGCTTTATCCACTACGCCACCTAGCCACCCATTTTTATTGTATTTAAAGCATGATTTTATGATTTTCAAGTAGTTCAATAATTCTTCAATTTTCTCTTTTGAATCTATTTATCAGGTCAGTTTATTTTTCCGTTGAGGTATTTTGAATTTTCTTTTTATTTTTGATTGATTTTTGATGTCTTATAAATTTATTAGTTTCAACTTGTCAACTTTTAATTTTTAAGGAATTATTTTCTTCCAGCTTTTGCATCTTCTTTTATATTTGTGCAATTGTGTTTTTTAAGAAGTTGTTTTCTTCAGTAAATTTTTATTTGGCTTTTAACCACACTACTGAGTCTCTCTTGCATATAAGTATTATTTCTTTTCCCCAATCTTTCCACTTGATTTTAAAAATTCATTTTAAGTTTTTCAAAGAGAAAATTTTGGACTGGAGACCAATTCATATTACCCCCTATAGCTTCACACGTTGGTTTTTACCCACTGTCATATTCTGAGATGGTATTGTGATATTACTTGTCATCAAGATATCTTTCTATGGTCAGGGTTCTTTTTTTTTTTCTTTCTTACACATTTTTAGGCAGTTCATGATTTCTAAAATTGAATTCTGCTCCTGTACCACAAAGTTCGTTGTCCCAAGCTTCTTAAGCTGGAAGTCAGGGGCCGGCTCATAGACTTTCCTTGCTAAAGTCTCAGGTACTAATGTCTTTCATTATCAAAAAAACAAAAAAACAAAAAACAAATTACCTTACTATAGAAACAAATTACATTGTGAGTAACTGTGGCTGATCAGACCAATATGAGCTTGGTAAGCACTTCTTGGGCATAAAAACTCCAAATGAACACCTGGGGTGGTAACTCTCAGCTTACATATCCCATGTTTTCTTTGAGCTGATTCAATTCTGTCTTACTCATAGAGCACAATGCCTTTTCTGATAAGGACATGCCACTCCTTGTGATCCTGTGCCTGTGTCTCCAATGCTGCATAATCAATTCTAAAGTTCTTGAAAGAGCCATTAAGGTTGTCCTTATAATGTTTCTTCAGACCCTCTTGTGAGTGCTTGTCCTGTGTAAGTTCTCCATAAGATAATCTTTTTGTCAAGTATACATTTGACATGTGAAAACTATTATCATCCCATCTCTCCCTGGGGTAACATTTGAATGCTTGTCAGTTTAGCTCAATAAAGGACCTCAGTGAATGGAATCATATCCTGTCAGGTTATTTTTGGAATCTTTCTAATATAATTTAAATGGAAATGATCCAGTTTCCTGATATGACATGGGTAGATTGTTCAGGTTTCATTGGCATATAGCAAGGAAATCTCAGGTACTAGAGATTTGTCTACTGTTTTAGGAGTTGCCTTTTCTCTTTACTCTAGCTGTTCACATGCTCTAGGTCTCCCATGTTGCTTCTGCTCTGGGACTAGAGGCTTCACTTCTGGCCTGCTGTGTTATTGGCATGCTAAGCCTAGATCGTAGGTCCCTGGTTGCTGATGCAGGTGAGAATCTCCTGTTGCCCCGCCATGTCTTCCAGCATTGGACTATATTCATCCAACAACTGAGTGAGACACAGACCTCTCCTGAAGACCTTTCAAAGTATCTTAAGCTAGAAAATTTGTCCACCCTATCTTTTTTGTGAGTTCTGTCTTTCCAGAATCTATTTAGAAGCTTAGCTAATGTTTTCTGAGGGAAGCTGTGAGGAGCTCAGGGAAGTTCCTGGCTTCTTTCCCCATCTTGGCTCCATCTCTCCACAAGCACTATTTTTCTTCCCTAGAACTGTTACCAGGGCTCCCATTCATATGAGGGTTCTTCTTTATTATAGGACTATGACCTGGAATTGAAGGTAAAGAGTTCTGCTCTTAGTTCAGCAAAAATCAGTTATTTGATCGCCTTTAAATCTGCAGGATGAGAGCTAAGGAAGACTCAGCTGATTCAGTTGCCCACAAAGCTTACTGCTTCCTGGGGTGGGGGCTGTAGCCTATGCTGCACTGTACTTCATTTTCCTTCCAATGAGGCTGACTTTTCCTGCCAATCTTCTAAATTTTTCCAGGCTAGACAATTGTTTTACTGTATCCTTTTGTTGCTTCTGCTTATCTAAAATCATTTGCAGACACTATTTTAATGTTGTTTGGAAAGGTTTTGCAAGAGCTCAGAGAAGTTCTTTACCATCCCATCTTGGCTGCTAAAGATCCCTATAAATGGATCTTGGGATTTACTCTAGTAGGGAAGCAAAACTACTCATATATTCCTAATTGAAAAACAATACACTTCTTTAGGTTAAAGGCATCGTCTTTGACCAAGCACTGCAATTTTAGGAGAGATGCACATGGAGTGGTAAGGGAGGAAGGGGACATGGTCAAATCATCAGAATCACCCCTATCAGTGGGGCGAGAGGTGTTACAAGCACATAGTCCTCATATCCCATTTATTCATTCTTTAGAATTTTATCATCCATGATTAGAAGCAACAAATGAGAAAATAAGCAGAACACTAATTGTAAAGGCAGGTATCCTAACAGGAAAATGATATGACAATTTTAAATCTGATGGTAAGGGAGAACATGATTCCAAAAGGCATTTACAAAACTGAAAGTCCAGTAGTCTACAGGAGTTCTAATGGAGATCACTATTGCAAAACAATATTGACCCTTTTAAAGATGATCTTGAATCATCAAGAAACAAATAATTTATATTGTACTCTATTTAAGAAGGTACTCAAGTGTTTGAAATAGAAACAAAATTAAATATGAAGAGAGGACATAGTTTAGAGGCAGTTGGTATATCACTGCATAGAGTCAGGAAATCAGTCACTGGAGTTAGGAAGTTCAAATTCAGCCTTGGAACTCCTCTGAGCCAGTCACTTAACTACCATTTTTGCATTAGTTTCCACGATTATATAATCAGAATTGTTGTAGGGAACAAATGAGATGCTATATTTTTTTTAATTGCTTAGTAAAGTGCTTGACATGTGGTGAGAACTATGTAAATGGTTATTCCTTTTCTTTCCCTTTACTCTCTGGTTACAATTCCTAGCTTTACCTGTAACCAGGTAATTGAACAATTAATTCTACTTATTTGAAACTCAATTACAACATCCATAAAATGAGAATTTAGGATGAAGTTTCCTTTCAGTTCTAAATCAGTAATCCTAAATCTTGCAAATGAAATTGGTTAAAAAAGTTTTATTGCTTAAAAAAGGAAATTTTTATAACAGGAAAAATCTATATTTTTAAAAGTATATGGGCTGGTTCCTTTTTAGTGGTACTAGATATTCAGTGTCCCTTTGAACTCACATTCATTTGATTTTTATACAATAGGGTAGTGCTTGATTTCTTCTCTGATCCCTGACTTGAACAACAGGTCTAGCATAACAACCTTCTTTGAGAGAACAGTACTTACTTTAAAAGAATAAGTACAGTGATCTGTCAAGATTAATGTCACCCTTTAAAACAAAGACAGCACAATTCCCAGGATGGTTAGTGGAGGCACTGACTTGGAATGAACTAGGTAAAAGAACTAAGATTTCTATGTAATCATGGTTGATTTTTTTTTCTTCTAAAGCAAGAGATTTTGTTTTTCCTTGTCACAGACCCTAAAGACAGTCTGATGAAACATATGGTTGCTTTTTAAGGAAAAAAATGCTCTTATATGGTTAAAACAAAAAGCATAGAATTAAAGATCAAACCGATTATAATGAAATGTTCTTAAATAATAGAATGTAGACATGTATTTATAGATAGATAGAATGGTAGATAGATGATAGATTGATAGATAGATGGATAGATAGATAGAGAGATATATCCAATTTAATTAACCCTAGAGTTATAACTGTGCTTCTGAGGTCAAAAATAAATTAGGTACTTGAGAGTGACTATAGGACAGATTCACTGAACTTCATAATTTCACCTTGGAAATGTTTGTCATATAATGTTTATATAGAGATGAGGACATATATATTAGAGGCTTCTTTGTAGTAACCAGTGACTTGATCCTCCTGTGTTCCTGTTCTGCTCAATAGAGGATTGGAATTGTTGGTATCAATTTTGGTCTTCCAGGTGGGGACTCATCTGAGCCACAAGGACAAGGTCTGCAAAGGACACTAAGTGGAAGTAATTTTGAAGATGCATAGTGACCACTATCTACTTTTCTTCAGAAAATGTTCCTTCTTAACAAGTAGCAAAGCATTATATCAGCAGCTGTTGTTGAGTGAGATCGTGAAGCGTACTGGTCCAACTCCAGTTCTTCTTTCACTGACCTGAAGGTTGAGTGAGTTTTAATTTCAATGTCACTTAACCTCCACTGAAGTCTTACTCCACTGTGCATCTTGGCAGGAATGTAAGAAGAGTTCACCCTGCAGGCTCATTAAGGTTTCAGATTTGATAAGAGACTGACATCTGAGAACCACACTTAGCTACACATTAAAATATATGTAAATGTGTCTCTAATTATATTTCTATAGAAACATGTAGATACTACAATAGAAATATTTCAGAGATAGAGGATTAGTCTCAAAGTCACTAAAATATTGATTTAAGTCCCACATTTCATACTCTGTGGCCCTGGATAAATTAATTAATTTTTCAATGCCCTAAAAACATTAAAAATTAAAAAGAAAATCTGAGATATAGCTATCCTGCATAGGAATAGCAAATTTCCTTATCCGATTATACCCTGTAAGAATGAGATCACATAATTGCTTCCTAAATTGTTATGGGCTAAAGATAAATATTGTTACTTTTAATAGAACCTAATCTCCTTCAATCAGTGACTCTTTTTGTAACTTTGAATTCTCAGAACCCAGGAAAATGGCTGCCACATAGTAACCACTTAATAATGATTGCTATAGTAAAATGAAATGAACTGAATCTTGGATCATTGTCTACAGGTAGATGCCTTCATCCTGAGGTATTTAATTAGATCTGCCCTATCTTTAAGACAGTAGCATATTCAGCTTTACCAGTCCCTTAAGTTTTCCTCATACATATGCCTCCTTGCCAAACTACTAGAAGGAATTGTCCACATAACCTCATGTATTCTTTCCCCCTTCTTATTTTCTTACAAGATATCTTAGTCTACCAAGTGACTAAAATGATTTCCTTTAACATTACCATCAATCTCTCACCTTAGAGATTTGAAGATTTTCTTTTCCCTTTCAGTAATTTTTGGCACAAATGACCATCCTGTCCTCCTGGAGACTCTCACTTTCTTATTTTTGACAATGCTTTCTCTCAATTTTCCTCTCTCCTAACCTGTATAAGAAAATTTTTCTTAATTCTTCTTAATGTTACTGTTTTTTCCTATTATTTGTGCTTTATTCAGTACATTTTTGTCTATACATCATTGTTTTATGATGTCTCAAACATTTCACTGTAAGTTCCCTGAGAATAGTTTTTTTTACCTTTCTTTAGCATTTAGAATTTAGTTAAATGCCCCATTAATACTATTCCATAGAACATAGTAGGAGTTTAATTAATGCTTGTCAATTGACTGACAAAATGACTTCATTCTCTTTGCTACCATTGCTCGGTGATCCAATTCCTACTCCTCCCTTTTCAAACTTATTCCAATGTTCTCATCTACTCCCATGGGTTTAAGAGCTATTCTCCACATTTTGCTCCAATCTCCTAAATTCTAGTCCTGAATAGTTAAGTGACATTTGTCTTTATCTATGAAACCCTATCAGTTGTTAAAATTCAGTGTAGAAAATGGGGTTTCTTATCTTCTTTGAGCATGCCTTTCCTTCATTTAATCCTCCTTCTTTCTGTAGAGGATATCCCAATGTACCATTCATTGAAATTTAAAACCACAGAATCATCATTTACTCTTGTGTCTTCCTCATCCCTTCCTCATAATTAGTGGGTTTCCAGGCCTTAACAATTCTGACTTTATAACATTAAGATTTTACTTCCTTTTTCTTAGCATAAGTTTAATCCCCAGTTTATAGGCAGACATAATTGGCACTGAAGGCAGATCAGCAGGTTTAGTAAAGTAAAATAAAACATGAGTTCAAATTCTTCTCATTGTTCATAGGTATGTGATCATGGGAAAAGAGGAGGAAGGGAATAAACATTTCTTAAGTCTCTCCTCTAACCAGGCACTGTCCTAAATGTTTTAAAAAAAATATTATCTCATTTGATCATGGGCAAAACATTTCACCTTTCTGAACTTTGTTTTCATAATCTTTGAAATGAGATTATGGTAGCAGCTACCTTGAAATTCTATGTTATGTTTTGACCAAATGGAATAATGTTCCTAAAGTGTTTTGCAAAACTGAAAACACTATAAAAATGACAGTTATTCTTTATTCCCTCATTATCCACAGTCTAGATAAGTGAAATAGCTTTCTCATTTGTCACTCTACTTCTAGTCTATCTGTTTGATCTCTTAGCCAAAAGAGTAGTCAAATTTTATGCAAATGTATGTATATCAAGTTATATCACTAGCTAGCATATCAAAATATTTAGCTATGCCCCAGTGTGTAAAGGTTAAAATATGAGATATTGAACAACCTTTAAGACTATATTTTTAACTAACTGTATTTTTTCTTCTTTCTAGCCACTTCATATCACTCCTTTTCAAAAATTTCATATATATCATGTAGATATATTGAAATTTATATTTCATCTACCATCTCCTGCAGCTATATAAGTAACTACTATAAATCATCAAATGACCTCCCCTCTCTTCTTTTTGAAGTTTTCTTTATGACTCAACTTAGCAATCATTTTCATTATGAAGCTATCTAAATTCATTTCATTATGAAACCATCTAAACTCCCCTTTCTTAATTTCCTTTTATGGCATTTATCTATAAGAGAAGCATTAGGGCAGAAAAGATGGGGAAATGACCTCAAAGTCAGTAAGACTTCAGTTTTAATTCTTCATTTGTTAAAATTCTGATGATATGACCCTGGGAAATTAATTTACTTACTCAGTATCCCATATTGTACTCTAATGTAAGAATGTACAGAAAAAGTCACTACTCTCTATTGGTAGATGGAAGTTTATTAAACCAATGAAATCATAAATCTTGGAGCACTCCCCCAAGTCTTAAAAAGCAGTTGTTATATTGCTTGTTGTTAAATGTAAGTTTCTTGTGAAAGAATTCATTTTGATCATTTAAATGCTATAACATATCAAAGAGCTGATTCAAGTGTATATTTAATAAAAGGTGAACTGAACATTTTCTATTCAAAATTAATTTATAGAGCATTTATAGTTTATGTGTACATATAATAGATATGGTAAAAATATCATATAGATGTGTGTTCATATATACATACATATACTCTATACATATAGGTGTGCATATATATGTATACATAACATACTTGGACGTTGTGTTTATGTATGCCTATATATTTTTCTCTAATTTATGTATAGATAGATAGATAGATAGATAGATAGATAGATATAGAAGGATATACATACATATAATATATATATATGTTCACACAGATACATACCACACATGTATTCTATATTTTAAACATATATATTAGATATATTCACATGAAACATATATGCTATATAAATTTATGTTGATTATAGCATGTTCAGTTCAACAAATGTTCTAGTATTTAAAAAATAAAAATGAATTCCATTTCAAGAAAATTACATTTGATATCTAATAACATAACATAGTCAGTTAAGACTTTGGGGGATGTGTCCTGGATTTGTGATTTCATTGATTTAGCCAGTTTCCATCTATCAATGGAGACTGGTGATTTGTTTGTATACTCTCACATTAGAGTACTGCATGGGGCACTGAGAAATCAAATGAATTAGAAATTTCAGAGAGGCAGCATGCTCATGCCTATATAGAATATATCTACAGATATTCAGAACATATACTTTTAATTATGTCCCTTTTGTGTCTATAATAGATATAAGATGAACAAATTGACAGGTGGGTCTTTTTATGACACCTTTGTTTTTAATGTTATGTTTTTCATTTAGCCAGTGACTATTGTCCTTTTTAAGAGATGTTAATACATCATTAACTCTTTCATTCTCTGGTGAGTTCCTCAATGCATAAAGTAAGAAAGTGCAAATTTTCTCTAATGATTTGAAAGATCTCACATCTCAATATAATCAACTACACTCACCTGATAAGATGTATGCCTGTCTACACAAAACACATTTAAGACCTTCACAGGGTTGCACTATTTGAGCTGAAGCTATTATGATTTAAGTCCTTACTCAACCAATAATGAACTGAGTAACCCTGGGAAAATCATATCACCTATATGGACTTTCAATTCCTTTCAACTCTAAGATTCTCTCATTCTTTGGTTCTAAGTGATCATTGATTTTGTTTCTAAGTGAACCAAATTTGACATAAGGGAAAAAAAGTCTCTCTTCAGCCTCTTTTTATTATTGTAAAGCACTGGAATTTACTGAGATTTCTGGTTAGTTTGTCTATTTCCCTTGGTGCACACATTCATGTCTCTCTTGAATGTCAGTGAAAAATCCCAGAATATGATCAGATGTTAGCAAGCAATCATCTACCACAGGGGTATTGTTAAATAGTACAAAAGTATGGGAAGGATTGAGATATAGGAGGTAGAATGCTGACCTCAGAGACAGGAGAGAATGAATGAATGAAGGAGAATGTATTAAGCACTTATTCCTTGCAGAGCTCTGTGAAGTGTGGTAGATTAACAAAGAAAAATAAGACAGTCCTTAAATTCAACAATCTCTTATTTCAATGAAAAGAGAGAACATGAGGGTGTTTCAACTTCAAGCCAGATGCAAAGGCTCTATCATCCTTCGAGTACATGGCAAAGCAGCTCTTAATTAATGTTGTTTCAAAAGGTGGAACTATATTGGTTCCTAAGAGTGTCAAGGATTTTGGTGTGAAGAGATTTCTTTTCTATATTTTCATTGGATGTGGTTATTGAGGATTTTTGGAAATATATCAATGATTGGTTTTGGTATTAGCAGGCCCCTTCTCCAGAAGACTTGCTTCCCTCAATAATGCCTAAAAGAGCTTAGCTATCGTTGTCCATTGTTCATTCTCAAAGAAGACCAGTGACTCCAGGAAAATGATGTTTTGACTTGCAAGTGAACTGGATTTAAATGAGGTAGAATTCCGCAGAGTCATCAAGCCAACTCATTCCTCCAGAGTCATCAAAGTCTAGAGGTGAGAAGTAGGTCAAGCTAAATGGCAGTGGTCTTTAGGATAAAATGAAACAATTTGACACTTTCAAGATCTTTCTCAAGTTTCAGTTTTGCTGAGTCAATACACATTCCGTAGCTCAAGACTAGTTCAGGGGAGTCTGAAGTGCAAGTCTTCCCTAGACGCTAATTAATTCCACATTCTTCCTTTTCTTGGGTAAAATTTCCTCACCTGGGTGATCTTTTGGCATCTGTCCTAGTCTCATTTCCCTTATTTATAAAACAAGAAAAACAAAATTATAGTATCTACCTACTGGACTAGGGTGAGGTTCTGAAATTTGTTTGTGTCATATATGCCGACATATATGTGTATGCATAAATACATAGATATACATAAACTTGCAAATATATTTCAGAACCTCCCTAGCAACACATAAGCAAGTATGGCAGCTATTATTAAACTAATCTAGCCTATGTGTGTTTTTTAATATGAATATATAAACAAGCACAAATTAGTTTATATATGTGTGGATATGTGTGTATGTTTATGTTTGAATGTGCGCTTATAGCTGAAAATGTATGAATATTTATTAAATTAATGTAGGCAAAGATTAAAAAATAGGAGTGTCAATTTTATTAGCTTTAATATTATATTAAATTCATTATACAAATTAGGGTATATATTATATCACTATATATTTATATTTATGAATAGTTTTCTCTTGTAAATAGATTATGTTATATTTACATTGATAATTTTTATATATTTGAAATATTGCTATATAGTATATGATTTTATTTATTATAATTACTATATTATATATTTATATAATTTATAATGAATGATTATAATAGTTACAATTACATTAACCATATGTTAAATATATTTAATTTGCATATTTACTGAATCTAATGCAAACATAGGTGTGTAAACAATTATGTGTATGTGGGTATATATGGAAATACATACTACTATACATGTTTAATGATTATATATGTGCCATATATGTTGCAATATAGTGGTACATATAGTGATGTGTATTTTCCATAACACAAGTATGAGCATATATACAATGCCAGAAAAGATAGATATATGGATTTATACACATGTGTGTACACTTACACACATGCAGATTACATGATTATATACTCTCATAAATATATGCATAAAGATGTGATGATGATGATGTTTGTCTTTGTTATTTTAGGTTTTTGCAAGACAATGGGGTTAAGTAACTTGCTCAAGGCCACACAGCTAGGTAATTATTAAGTGTCTGAGGCTGGATCTGAACTCAGGTCCTCCTGACTCCAGGGCGAGTGCTCTATTAACTGTGCCACCTAGCTGCCCCTTTGTCCTTTGTTTAGGAAAAAAATAAACATGATATCAGGGTGATGCAGCCATGACATACATGTGAATGTGATATGAGTGGTGTGCTATGTCAAATCACCAGCCTCATTTTCTCCTCCAGCGATATCTGAGTCCAGTGATCAGATAAGGATCAAGAAAACTGGAGATGGTCCTGGATGCGAGGTAGCATTCCTAGATCCATTCAACCATAATTCAGGGAAACAATTCTTACAGAGGTAAGACCTGACAACTTTCTCTCTAGGTGTTGCATTCCAAAAATCCTCAATAACCACATCTACTGAAAATATAGAAAAGAAATCTCTTCATACCAAAATCCTTGGAACTGTTAGGAACCAATATAGTTTCACCAGTGTCAAGTGTCTGAGTACTTGAACTTCAGTCTTCATGACTGTAGGGATGGTTCAACATTCACTATACCACCAAGCTGCCCAATATATTTGTATGTATTATATTGTCTGCCTATATATCCAAACTTGCGTGTATACACACACACACACACACACACACACACACACACATATATATATATATACACATACATACATACATATATTTGTGTGTATTTATGTAATTATAAGCATTTTGTAAATTGTGGTAATGGGTTGTTTTTTGCTTATTTTTTGGAATTATGAACCTAGCATTATGTTGGTCATTAAAGCTACTTGGGGAGGTGGAGCCAAGATGGCTCCAAATACCTTTAAAAAATGACTCTAGGAAAAACTCCAGAGCAGCAGAACCTACAAAAAGACAAATTGAAACAATTTTTCAGCCCAAGATAATTTGGAATACCTGCAGGAAACTATTGTAAGAGAGAAGTAGGTCCAGTATAGGCTATACCAGAACCAATGCAGACCAGGGTCTATCACAGACTTGTCCCACTGAACAAGGAGGAGACCCTCAGGAGAATTACTCACTGGCACCAGTGGTGGTTTCTAGACCACTCAATATAAAAATGCCAAAGAAAAATCTATGCCAGCAGCTCTCTCACCTGGGTGAAACTGGAGCCCAGGGCAGCTCAAAACAGCCCCAGTGAAGACCGGTCCCAGTAAACAGGAGAAGGCCTGGGTTGACCTTTTCTCGAGCTCTGAGCCCACAGAGAGCAATGAGGCTGAATAGCTGGTCAAAAGGAGATAACATGGGTGTTTGTGCAAGCACTGAGGCAGACTCTGTTTCTTTGCCCATACTCAGATCCTGGTCTCAGTCCTGGGTGGAAGCCCAGTGGGAAGAGCAATAATAGCACACCCCAGTGTGTGACCTCAGGGGACTTGAAACCAGTTTCATAATTCCAAGGCAGAAGAGTGTTTGTGGTAACCCAAAGATAAGAACACAGGCCAGGAGAGTATTCAGCTCATCTCCTTAGATCATACCCCCTTGGAAGAACTGAAAGCTTACAGGTGCTTAGGACTATTGAAATAGCTGCACAAAACCCTGAAAGCTTGGAATAGTGTGCCCTCCATCCTGGACATAGAACCCTACTGTAATAAAGAGTTAAAATAAAGTCAAAGACTGGTAAAATTAGCAAACAAGAACTAAAAAAAGTGACTAGCAAAAGGTACTATGATGACAAGGAAGAAGAAAATATAGAAGAAACTAACACAAATCTCAACTCATAGAACAACTCAAAAAGGATTTTGAAAATGAAGGAAGAAAGATAGAGGAAAAATTGGGAAGAGAAATGAGAATAATGTGAGAAAATCATGACAAACAAATCAATATTTTAGTAAAGGAGACAGTAAAAATACTGAAGGTAGTGTTGACCATAGTGTTAAAAAAAGTACCAAAATGCCATCAATATCCATATTTTAAAAATTCTGTAGAGCAATTTGGACCTATACCCAAAGACCAATAAAACTGTACATGCCTTTTGATCCAGCAATAACACTACTATATCTGTATCCATAAGAAATCATAAGAAAAGGTAAAAAGAATGCATGTAAAAAACTTTATAGCAGTTCTTTTTATAGTGACAAATAATTAGAAATTGATGGGATAAGAATAAAACTCCTTAAAAAGTAGAACTGGCCAAATGAAAAAGGAGGTATAAAAGTTCACTAAAAGAAATCAATAATTCCTTTAAAAGTAGAATTGAGAAGATGAAAGCCTAATCACTAAGGAAAGTCAAGAAACAATTAAAGAAAACCAAGAAAATAAAAAAAGTGTGAAATACCTCTTAGGTAAAGTAGCTGACCTGGAAAACAAATTCTGTAGAAATAATTTAAAAGTTATTAAACTACCTGAGAGTCATGATCAAAAAAGAAAAGAATCTAGACAACATCTTTCAGTAAATTCTTAAGAAAAACTGTCCTGATATTCTTGAACCGGAGGGGAAAATAGAAACTGAAAGAAATCACCAATCATCCCCTAAAAGAGATCTCAAATTCTAAAAGTGTATTATTTCAAGTCACAAGAAAAAAGAACAACTAAAGTATCCAGAAGTCATAATGAGGATAACACAAGATTTACCAGCTTCTACATTGAAGGATTGTAGGTTTTGGAATATGATATATTGCAAGACAAAAGAGCTAGGATTATATTCAAGAATCAATTACCCAGCAACATTTAGGGGGAAAGATAGATATTCAATGAAATTCAGGACTTTCAAACTTTTCAATTGAAAAGACCAGAGCTAAACAGAAAATATGATCTCCAAATATAAGTCTCAAGGGAAACATAAAAATCTAGGCTGGAAAGGGAAATCATAAAGGAATAAATGATGTTTAACTGTTTAGATTCCTACATGGGAAGATGGTAACTCATGAGAATTTTCTCATGAATAGGGCAGTTAGAGTAAGTATATAGAGAGGAAACAAAAGTTAAATTAAAATGAAGGGATGAATGAATGTACTAGAAGAGGAAAGGGAGAGGTAGAATGGAGCAAATTATATATATAAAAGAGGGAAGAAAAAAACTTTTACAATGGAGTGGAACAAGAAAGGAGCTGAGTGGGCAATATTAAACATTACTGTCATCGGCATTATCTCAAAAAGGGAATAACATACTCAATTGGATATAGAAATAAATCTTACCCTACAAGAAAGTAAAGAAATAGAATTAGAGAAGAAGGCAGGGAACTGGAAGGGAGGGAGTAGTCAGAAACAAAACACTTTTGGGGAGGGATAGGGTGAAAGGAGAGAGAGAATAGAATAACAGGGAGATATAGAATGAAAGGAAATACAATTAGCAATAATAACTCAAAAATATTTTGATGCAAATTTCTCTGACAAAGATTTAATTTCTCAAATATGAAATCAAATCTATAAAAATAAGATTATTTCCCCAATCTAATTTCAGATGAGGATATCAATGCCATCAATATCCATATTTAAAAAATTCTGTAGAGCAATTTGGACCTATACCCAAAGGCCAATAAAACTGTACATACCTTTTGATCCAGCAATAACACTACTATATCTGTATCCATAAGAAATCATAAGAAAAGGTAAAAAGAATACATGTAAAAAAACTTTATAGCAGTTCTTTTTATAGTGACAAAGAATTAGAAATTGAGGGGATACCCATCATTTGGAGAATGGCTGAACAAACTAGGGTATATGGAAGTGATGAAATTCTATTGTTCTTTAAGAAATCACAAGTGACCAGATTTCAGAAAATCATGTAAATGCTTGCATGAATTAATGTTGAGTGAATTGAACAGAACCAGAAGGACATTGTACACATTAAAAAGAACATTTTATGATGATCAGCCATGATGAATTTGTTCTTTTCAACCGTACAATGAGCAAAAATAATTCTAAGGGACTCAGAATGGAAAATACTTGCTGAATCCCATTGCTGCTTTCAGTGAGCAAACAACAACCTGATGAACTGGGTCCTTTGCATGCAGGGCTGTGTCTACCAATCAGTAAGGGAACTATGATGTATGAATTCAGAAACAAACTATTTTCAACTTGTAAAATTTGATTTTGGTTTTATTTTTCCTCTCTTATGATTTTTCCCATTTTGTTCTGATACTTCTTTCACAGAACTATTAGTATAGAAATGTGGTTAACATATTTATTCCCATATAAGCTAGATTACTCATCATCAAGTGGAGGGGAAGGAAAAACTCAAAACCTTATAAAATATGAATCTTGAAAACTATCTTTGCATGGAGCTGGAAAAATAGCTCCATAGTGAGCAGAACTAGAGAAACATTGTACAACCTGATGGCGGTGTGGGGGTGATGATCAACCTGGATGTACTTGTTCATTCCATCAGTGCAACAATTAGGGACAATTTTGGGCTATCTACGATGGAGAATACCATCTGTATCTAGAGAAAGGATTGTGGAGTTTCAGCAAAGACTATTACCTTTAATTTAGGAAAAAAAGTTATTTTATTTTGTAATTTTGCTATCACTTATATTTTATTTTTCTTCCCTAAAGATATGATTTCTCTCTCATCACATTTAACTTAAATTAATGTATACCATGGAAACAATGTAAAGACTCACAGACTGCCTTGTATGGGATGGGGGGAGGGAAACAAGATTAGGGGGAAAATTGTAAAACTCAAAATAAATAAAATCTTTAAAAAAGAAAAAAAAATAGCTCCATGGCTAATAGAACAGAAAGGGAAAATGAAAAAAGCTGTAGGGGATGTAGAGGAAAGGAAACATTACTGCATTTTTGATAGAGTTATGAACTGGTACAACTATTCTGTAATTTGGAATTATGCTAAAGTACTATTAAAACCCACATATATCCTTTGCTCTAGCAATGCCACAACTAAATCTGTATCCCAAAAGAGATGAAACACAAAAAGAAAGAAGTCCTATCTATTCAAGTATATTTATAGCAGTCCTTTTCTGGTGGAAAGGAATTAGAAATGCAGGGGATATCCATCAGTTGTGAAATGATTTAAAAAATTGGGATATATGATTATGATGAAATATTATAAGAAAGGATAAGCAGAATGTTGTCAGGAAACCTTAGAAAGACTTACAAGACCTGATGCAAATTTAAATCTACTGTGTACAAAAAATAGCAGCGATGTTGTAGGATGATCAGCTGTGAATAACTTTGCTTTTCTCAGAAATACAATGATCCAAGCACAAAAGATTTGGATGATATATGTTGAATGTATAGAAATGAAATTATGAGGAATACCATCTATCCCTTGAGAAAGAACTAAGGGTATCTGAATATAGATTGAAGCATATGTTTTTTACTTTATTTTTTGAGGCTTCCTTGGCAGTGGGGTTCCAAGTTGCCTTTCAAAAAATGCCCATTTTGTAAATTAGACTACAGAGTGTGTTTCAGGAAGACTAGTGCTTCTGGTGTGAGGGCCACCTTTTATATCTACCTGACCCACTCTCACCTTGACCTCAAGAATCTATAACTTGCACAGCAGTCATATCCTGTTAAAACATTTTTGCAGAAGGGCTAAACCAGGTTGAGAGTAACCAAAGTAGTATCAAACTCATTGGTTAATGGCAAGTGTCTATCCTAAGTATGTGAAGTTTTCCACTATTGGAGTGGGTGGATGAGAACACTTCATTCCAACAATCATGAAAGCAGCTGAAGCAAACACTGTGAATTGCTTAAAGCTTGGTTAAACTTTGAAGATGCCAATGTCATCCACTGTATCTAAGGTTATCACCAGTCTTCTCGACTCTGTCTTGCTACTGAATCATGTTGATTTTGGAAGAGAGAGTGAGACCAATGACTTCATGCAACTCTGTGTCACAAATCCAATTTACTGCAGAATCAAAAGACATCTCTCATACCACTTTACCATTTTTAACTCAAAGTCCTGTGGTGAAGCAGTAGATGTGGATACACTGGGATCTGTAGACATAGCCCTTCATGCAAAGGACCCAGGTCATAATGTTGTTGTTTGCTCACTGAAAGCAGAAATGGGATTCAGCAACCCTCTGGGTATCTGAACAAAAGGATAACACTCATAACTCTTGTTATTAGAAAGGGGCTAGAAAAGGTACCCTAAAAATTATCTCCTTATCCAACCTTATTCTGTTTACTATAACAGATGGGGATCCCAACTGGGGTTCAAGCACACACACACACACACACACACACACACACACACACACACACACACAGCTTCTGGAAATTTCTGGCCAAGATGGAGAGAATACAGGCACTGTTTTCCTGGCTTTCCCTTAGAACTGACATGAATCAAGCCTCTTAACAGATTTTGAACCCACAGAACCCAGAGAAAAGCTGAGAAGAACATTGAACAGCAAAGTCTGTGACAAGGGAGTATGAGTGAGCTGGGAGAAGAGAGCCAGTGCATGTGTGGCAGGGTGAGACCAGTGTTATAACCTAAGAACAGCAGAAGAAGCCTTTTCTGTGTGCAGGGTGGGCAGGAGAGCACCAGAGCAGCAGCCCAGATAGCTATATGATTAACTTAACTGGTCTGGAAGACCCAGGCTGTGAGCCCCCTTGTTTCCAGTTGAGTACCTCCCCCTCCACCCAATCCTGTGGGATTTTCTCCTGAACAAACGCAGTAACAGCCCCAGATTGTTTGCACCTTGCCCCAAGGATCATATGTGAGCAACAGGTCACCCCCAGCACTGATTGCAGTTTAAATTGATTGTCTATCCCCAGTGTCACAGCAGTCTTGTTGCACCCCCAATTCCAGGGCTAGGGATTGGGCCAGTAAACAACATCACAGACACTCTAGAGAAATCTTCTGGCATCCCTTACAAACTGTCTCACTGAGTCATTTCCTGAAGTGGCCAAGGTGTCAAGGGATCTCAACAACAAAGGTCTGTAAACCAGCTCCTCCCCCAAGACAAAACTCTAGGGAAAGGGCTCAAAATGAAGAAAGGCCAGTGTAAAACTGGGTCCATTGAATTGTTACCTTGAAAATAAGGATCCTAACTCAAAGAGGACTTGAGCTTCAGAGGAGAATACATACTGGTCTCCAACCCAGAACAACTTCTTAGAAGAGATGAGAAACGAGTTTAACAATCAAGTGTAAAAATTGGGAAAAGAAATGCAAAAGAAAATTAGTATCTTACAACAAGAAAATAAATCCCTTGAAAATATAATTGACAAGTTCAAAAAGAAATTAATTCAAAAACACAATCGGGCAAATGGAAAAAAAAGTCCTTCAGAAATATAATTAACCAATTAGAAAGAGAGATGCAAAAGGTAAATGAAGAAAACACTTCTCTAAAAAAATTGGAATCTGTGGAAACTAATGACTTCATGAAATACCAAGAATCTGCTAAATAATATCAAAAAATAAAAAAAAAATCAAAGAAAATATAAAATACCTCACCAACAAAACAACAGACCTGGAAAATAGATCCTGGAGAGACAATTTAAGAAGCATAGGACTTTTTGAAAACTTTGAAGAGAAAAAAAGCCTATGTTCCATATTTCAGAATACAGTGAAGGATGAGTGCTCTGATACCTTGGAACCAGAGGGCAAAATATTCAATGGAAGAATACATCAATCCCCCACCTGAAAGGGATCCAAAATGGAAAAAAAGGATTATTGTGGTCAAATTCCAGAAATATCAGATCAAGGAGAAAATCCTGCAAGCGGCCAGAAAGAAACAATTCAAATACTAAGGAGCCACAGTCAGGATTAAACAGGGCCTGCCTGCATCAACATTAAAGATCAAAGGACCTGAAATATGTTCTTCTAGAGTGCAAGGGAACTTGGAATTCAGTCAAGAATTCACTATCCAGCAAAACAGCCTTCTCTTCCAAGGGAAGAGATGGACATTTAACAAAATAGGAGAGGTTCAACTTTCCCTATTGAAAAGACTGGAGCTAAAGAGAAAAATTGATCTATAAACAGGAGACTCAATAGGTATATGAACCAGTAAAAAAGGGGGAAAACTGTTATTCAACTGGCTATATATCCCCACCTGGAAGAAAGATGTTAATAGTTCTTGAGAATTGTAACTATTAGAGGGAATATACTTAGGCAGAATTAATGGACACTCATGACTTGTCCATGACATTGATGGAATGAGTGAAAAAGGGGGACAGTAAAGAGATGGAAGTATGAAGGAGATTGAATGTGGTATATTACATCACAGGAAGAGGTCTAAAGGACCTATTGCTATGGAGTGTAAGAAGGGAGAAGGTGTGAACCTCCTGAAACTTACTTTCATCAGATTTGGCTCAAAGAGGGATTAACACACACACACACGCACACACACAAACACAAACACACACACACACACACACACACTCAGTCCAGTTTAGAAATGTATTTTATATTTCAAGTATTAAGAGGGGAAAGGGAGAGAGAGAGGAGGAAAAGAGGAACTGACAGGAGAAAGGGAAAGGGAAGGAAGAAGGGGCAAAGGGAAAGGGAAAGAAAAGGAAGGGGCATTACATAGAAGGGGCAAACATAATGAAGGTGATGTTATTAAGAAGCAAAATTCTGGGGCAAAAGGATAAGATAAAAAGGGGGGAAATACAAACAGAGGGAACATAGAATGGAGAGCAATAAAGAATTAGCAATCATAACTTTGAATGTGAATGGTATGAACTCTACCATAAAATATAAGTAGATATGAGAGTGGATTAAAAATCAGAATCCTACAACATGCTGCTAACAAGAAACACATTCAAAGTGGATATATATATATATATATATATAATATATATATATATATATATTATATATATATATATATATATATATATATATATATATATGCAGAGTAAAAGTGAAAGACTGGAGAATATATTAAGCTTCAGCTGAGTTGAAAAAGGTAGGGGTAGAAATCTTTATCCAGACAAAACAGCTGGAAAAATAGATGTCATTGAAAATGATAAGGAAGTAAACTATATCCTCCTAAAAGGTACCATACACAATGAGGTAATTTTCTTTTTTTTCCTATGTCTCTTATGTGGGGTATTGAGACCCTAACCCAAAATGACTACTCGGAGTCATCTCAAAATAGCAGCAAAGAGCAAGAGTTTATTTTTGGTTCTCAGGAGAAGCGGGGCAGTCTGTTACTTTCTATAATGCTGGAGCAGGGAAAGCCAGATTACAGAAGCTGAAGAAAGTTTAAAAAAACACAAAAACCACAACCCACTTCCCCTCCTCTTTTCTGTTGGCCTTTGGAACAATTGTCTTTTTAAAATTTATTTATTTATTTTTCATCAATCTGCACATGAGTATTTCCAAGTTACAAAATATCCCTCCACCCTTTCCCATAGCATTTTACTTACATATTTTGTTAAACATGTTTACAAATTAGTAATTTTTGGCATGAGTAATTAGGATTAAGGGAAAGAGATAATTTTTATAAAGTGTTCACCAGATTTGGAAGGAGTATTTTTTTCTGTGTGTTTTGTTTTGTTTTGTTTTTCTTCCTCTGGTTGGGGATAATATATTCTCTAACCAGACAAATGCAGTTGCACTAGCTCCCTGGACTGCCAAGAGGAGCTGCTTCCATCAAGGTTGTTCATCTCATATTGTTGTTGTCAATGTGCACCAATGAAGTAATTTCAACGCTAAATATGTACCAAATGATATAGATACAAATTCTTAGAGGAGAAGCTGAATGAGTTATAGGAAGACATAGGTAGCAAAACTAATAGTTGGTGATCTTGACTTCCCTCTCTCAATATCAGATAAATCTAACCATAAAATAAAGAAATAGGAAATAAAGGAGGTAAATATAATGTTGGAAAACTTAGACATGATAGACCTGTGTAGAAAAATGACTGGGGATAGAAGCAAATGTCTTTTTTTCTGCAGAATATGGCATCCACACAAAATTGACCATGTGCTAAGGCATAAAAAATTTCATAATCAAATTCAGAAAGGCAGAAATAATAAATACATCCTTTTCAGAGCATAATACAATAAAAATCATGTGCAATAAGGGGCCATGGAGAGGTAGAACTAAACTAATTGAAAACTAAATAATCTCCCTCAGTTGGTGAATGGCAGAGAAATTGTTGTATGTGTATGTGATAGAACAAAGTTGTTCAATTAGAAATCAGAAGGAATGGAATTTCAGAGAAGCCTGGAAAAACTTGCATGCATTGATACTAAGTGAGAACAGCAAAATCAGAAGAACCTTGTACACCTTCACAAGAACATGGGGGTGAGGACCAACCTGGATGGACACATTCACATCGTCGAGCAATGATCAGGTACAATTTTAGGGGGTCTGTGACAGAGAATACCTTCTGTTTCCAGAGAAGGAACTATAGAGTTAGAACAAAGATCAAAGATTATTATCTTCACTTTTTAGAAAGTTGTCTTATTTAACTTAATTTGACTATCTCTAATTTTTTTTTCTTCCTTAAGGATATGTTTTTTTTTTCTCTCAACACATTCAATTTCAATTTATGCATATCATATCAAATTGTCTTCCTTTGGGGATATGGGGGAGGGAAGGGAGGGAGGCAGAAAAACTGTAAAATTCAAAACCTTACAAATCATGATTGATATCAACTACTATTTTATATAATTGGAAAACAAATAAAATATTCATATAATTTTAAAAATAAGAAACACCCACATACATGCACAAATTATTAAAAAACTTCATAAAAGATTCTACTCATCATAGGTGCATGGAATGTACACACACTCATAGACAATACAAGATGCAATAGAACTCAACAGATTTCATATTTGCATAGCAACCCTGAGTGAAATAAGACTGGCAGGAAAATACCATGCCATGATCATCAGCATCAAAGTTCCCACCATAACAAATCCTGATGAAATAAAAGAAAAATTTTTTGAAAACCTGGAGACACTTATCATCAATGTATCAAAAACAGATTAAGTTTATAATGCTGGTTAACTTTAATGCTAGATGTGGCTCAGATTACAAGACATGTAAGGGAGACCTTGGGAGAAAGGGAGTTGGAAATAGCAACAGCAGTGGTCACCTACTACTGAAGCTTTGCACATCTCATGACTTTGACATTACAAACATTGTTTTCCATTCACCCAAACACAGTAAAACTTCCTGGATGCACTTTCACAGCAAACACTGACAAAGAATAGACAATGAGATAGAAGGAAGAAGATACAGACAGTATGTGAGAATGAAATAGTACTGTGTGGAACAGAGTGCTGGATTAATCAAGCACTCATTGTTTGCAAGATAAATATTCATGTTCAACTGATGTGGTTGCCCCAAGACAAAATGCTAGTGCATAAGAATAAATATCAGGAAATTAAAGTGCCTCTGTGTGTGCAAGCAGTTTTTGAATGACTTTTAGGGAAAGTTGCCAACAGTGGAACAGAAAGAGTGGACAGCTTTCAGAGATTTGGTATACAGCAGTGCATTTGCTCACCTGGGTCGGAACACTCACAAACATCAGGACTAATTTGATGAAAATGATGAGTTTCTACAGAAGCCACTACATGAAAACTCCAGAGGGTTTTCAAATAGGATTTCAACCATATTTAAGAAGGCAGCATTTAATTCCATCAAAAGTAAAGTACAATGAAAGTTAGAAAGATGTAAGATTCTAGGTTTAGTAAGAAGTTCAGTTTTATGTGAATAGTTACAGTCTGAAGTGCTTTTATGATGTACTGAAAGCTATTTTTGGGCCAAAGACATAGTGCTTCTCTACTATTCAGTGCTGATGGATCGACATTGATGAATGAGACATAATCCTAGAGAGATGCAGTAGACACTTCCATAGTGTTCTTACCAATCATCATTAATGCGGAAGCCATTGAGCATTTACCTCAAGTTGAACTCCATCTGTCTTTAGCTGAAATTCCAACTGAAGAAGAGAATTTTACTGTCACAAGGTTCCTTTCCTGTAACAAAGCACCTGGTGCTTATTCTATTCCAGCTGAGATTTACAATGTGGGGCAGTCCATTGCTCAGATAAAATCTTACTGAAATTTTCCAGGTTATATGGCATGAGGAAGCAATCCCCTAGGAATTCAAGGATGCCTCCTTTGTCTATCTCTGTAAAGTTAAAGAGGACAGATTATCCTGTTTCAATCACAGGGGTGATTTTCTTTTATTCGTTTCTGGTAAGATTCTTGCCAGAGCCCTCTTCAATAAACTGATCATTTACTGAAGATGGTCATCTACCTGAGAGCCAGTGTAGCTTCATAAAGAATAGTTGTTATAGTATGCCTGACAAATCCAGAAAAAAATGCCAGTAATAGAACATTTGTAGTGCTGACCAAGTGCTTTCATATAAACCCTTTCATGAGGGTTTATAAAAAATTATGTCAATTTGGTTCCATTGACAAGTTTATCAGTATTGTACATCAATTTCATGACAGCATGCTTGCCCAGGTTTTAGATAGTGGACAATGGTCTTGGGATTTTCTGATCACCAGTGAAATGAAATAAGACAGTCTCTTCTTCCCACACATTTTAGCATGTTTTCAGCCATGATCTCAAACACCTTCATTGAGGATGAACACAACATCGAGGTCAACTGCCACACTGATGGTAAATTCTTCAACTTGAAAAGACCATATAAGACAAAAAAAAAAGAGGAGGGAGTTTTGGTTCATGATTTTATATTTTCAGAAGATCACACACTCAATGCAGCCCCTGAAGCTGAGATACGACAAAGTATGGGTTGATTCTCTATTGCTTGTACTAATTTTGACCAATCAATTAACAATATGAAAACCCACTTGTTCCATCAGCCAGCAACACCATCCATAGGTGTAATCATCAATTACAGCAAATGGAGAAGTTTGGCATGCTGCTGGCACTATATTTCTGAGGCTCTGAAAGAAAGTGTAGGAAAGAAGGGGTATTGAACTATCAGACTAAAGGTCTACATAGCTGTTGTGCTGAAATCATTGCTGTATGTCTGTGAAACCTAGAGAGGCTACTAGTGCTATGCCAGGAAACTGAATTGCTTCCATTTAATTTCTCTTAGGAAGATTCTGAAGATGACCTGACTGGAGAAGATACTAAACACTCAAGTCCTTTCTTGAGTGTAACAGCCAAGCATCCACAAGTTACTACACAATGCACAACTAGGAGAAGCTGTCACATTTTTAGAATGCCAAATGTCCACTTACCTAAAAGACAATGGAGAACTCACACAGAGCAAACACTCAAAAAGAGGTTAGAAGACGTGTTATACAAATACTCCCAAGGACTCTTAAGAACTTTAGAATTGATTGTGCAACATGAGAGATACTGGCCACATAGCATGCATGCCCTTATCAGAGAGGGTACTGTGCTCTGTGAACAAGGCAATAATGAAGCAGTTCCAAGGAATCATGAAATACCAGGTGTTCATTTGGACTATTTGTGCTTGACCTGTGCTAGATTGTATTTTTCTGATCAGCCACAGTGGGACATACTGTAATTTGTCTCTTTAATATCATTTTGGTCTTTTTAAAAAATTTATATATTTATTTTCATCAATTTGTGCATGCATATCACCAAGTTATGAAATTTCCCTCCACCATCCCTTTCCACCCCCCTCCCTTCAACCAGGAATAGTCAGGTTATCATTTTACATAGATATTTTGTTAAACATGTTTACAGATTAGTAATTTTTGGCATGAGGAATTAGAATTTTGGGAAAGAGATACATAAGAGATAATTATTTATAAATTGTTCATCAGGTTCAGAAGGGTTTTTTTTCCTCTCTGTTTTGTTTTTGTTTTGTTTTGTTTTTCTTCCTCTGGATGGGCATAATATATTTCATGACCAATTAAATACAGTTGTTCTAGCTCTCTGGACTGTCAAGAGTAGCTGCTTTCATCAAGGTTGTTCATCTCATAATGTTTTTGATGTGTACATTGTTCTCTTGGTTCTGTCCCCTTTTCTCAGCATCAGATCCCGTAAGTCATTCCATGCTTCTCTAGAGTCCAATCATTTATGGTTTCTTATAGAACGATAGTATTCCATAGTATTCAGGTACCATAACATGTTTAGCCTTTCCCCAATGGATGGACACATTTTGGTCTTATTTGATAACAAAGAAGAACCCAAAAATCCAATCAATTAAAGAAATGTTTTTCATGGATATACATTTATTTGGATTGCTTGCCCTCTTGATGGGGGCAGGGAGGAGTAGGGAATAAAAAAGAGAGAATTTGGAACTCAGTTTAAAAAAAAAGAAAAGTAAAATAATTGGTTTTATTTGTAACTGTGGAAAATAAAATACTTAATAAATAAAAAAATATAAATCAGTCAATTATACGCAGCCACTCACAATTTCAAAATACTTTGTTGATAATAGGATTATAACTATAACAAATTTAGAACTGTATACAGTGGTCACTCTGGAGAAATTGTTGTTCAAAGTCAATATTGTGAATGATTATTCATTCAAATGGAAATTAGTCTTACTTAAAAAAAAACAACTTCCTTTTACCATAGGCAAACCCTTTTAACCACTGTACTTTAATTTCCTTATCTATAGGAGTATGGCTTGATTTTGCAATCTCTGAGGTCCCCTCCAGCACTAAATGTTATAACCTAAATGGAAGAAAATTGTTTTTCCCTGCTCAAACACCCTATTTATCTTTTATTCTAGAGTCAGACTAAAATAATGGGGAATTAACACTATTTTAGTGATAGTTTTTCTTATCTTTAATAAAGAGTATCTCAATTTTTATGAATAATTCCTGCAGGACTCTTTATTCTGTATTTTTTTCCTGGTTACTTCATTTTTCATTACTCACCCCCCAACTCCCACCCCTGGCCACTGGTAACAGGAAGTTAATGTACTGAACATAATGTTAAATTCATTTATTTAAAAATGAGGAATTTAGCTAAAAGAAATTTGTATTCAATGCACTCAATTAGAAAAAGTGAATGGCCATAAGGCAGAACAGAACTAAGTTTCTTCAGACAATACACAGGTTCAGAAAAGAAAATTGAGGAAATAAGTGAAGGCTACAGTTTTCCAGAGAGAGTCAAAAATCAAAACACAATAAAATACCTCATGGGGCTTGGCAGAAAGCATTAGAGATATGTTTCCCTATTCTCCACTGGATCATTGTTTTGGGAATTCATTGAAATTACAACTCAAACTGAATAAGTGAGAGAATCTCTGACCCTCCCTATCATCAGAAAGAGAAAATGCTAGAAAAATGAGGCAATGTCTATTCCAAGAAAAACTCAGGAGACTAAGTTCTCAAAAGGTCAGAATTGAACCCACCTTCAATGAGAATGAGAAAGTAAATGCCTACTGAGAACTTCACATTCTTAGATATATAAATTGAATTACTCCCACAAAACCAATTTTTTTCCAACTGTAATATATATATATATATATATATATATATTAGTCTACTTTCCCATGCTATGTAAGGAGGAAGTATTATTCATACAATTATATTTTGCTCTTACAACTGTTAATGTCTTTTCTTTGTAGAGGTGAACTAAGTACTACAAAAGATAGTTATAAAAATATTGCTATATTCTTTTTCAAGGACAAGAAAAAAATAAGAAAAATAAAAAACAAACTCCTTCTGAGGCTATTAATAAATTATCTAAGTCACAAGCTGACTCACATAATTTTGCTATTGGTATTATTCATTTTAGTCATATCTAACATCATTTGAAGTGTTCTTGGCAAAGACACTAAAGTAGTTTAACTTTGCTTTTTTTTCTATAATTCTGCTAGGGCCATTTTATTCGAATCCTTTTTGGGTCCCAAGTAGAGTATAATTTTATGTTAACTTCTACAGGATATCTAGAAGATATCCAAAATTTTTATTAGAGTAAGGACTATTTATTAGCAAACAAGAATAATAACAGGGAGGAAATCAATTAATCTTTAGATAAATCCTGCTACCATGTTCTCATTTCCCATCCCATAAGCATTTTTCATAGGCACAACATAGAACAAATTTGGTTTTCAGATGAAATATTTGAATTATAGACAGGAATCATAGATATAATCTCATCCACCCACAGTATTTTACAAATTAAAAAATGGGCAGTGTAAGCCTGGATTCAAGGATTTAATGAGAGTTCCTGCTATGCCAGAATTTGCAATCTTTACATTGTGTTTTCATTAAAACCATTATCATCTTTGTGATGTTTTCTTTGATGAGTTCTGGGTAAAACTATGAGAATGTATTTTGCAGATTATTTACCAATCTAAATTTTGCCATGAACTTTCCACAGTGGAAGATCTCAATATCAGTGATTTAACAGGTCCAAGGGTGGGATTTGTACAGGGGTAGATTTTTATGAGCTAAGGAAAAAGGAATATCATTTATACCTACCACCAATGCTGTTGTTTAATCTATTTTGCTTAGCGTTTTCATTGTTTATAGAGATGATACAGTGAAGATAAATGGAAAGTCATGAAAAAATTAAGTTGTAATATTAAAAGATATCAAATATTGAAAAGTCAGTGAGGAGACACCATTTTGTCCAGTATTGGTGTTTTTTTACTTAATATATTATTCAGGTATACCATCATAATTTTATTTCTGAAAATTTGCTAAGACAAGGCAAAAAGACCCCTGTGAATATAAACTGAAAGGTAAGTATTATTTTTATTTTGTAGAATGGGAGATGAAATAAAATAGTTCAGATTGGACCACTTTCCCAATTAGAGTTCAGGATTGAAAAAAAGAAGGTATGACTATAATTAACAGGATGAGTTGGTCATATTTCTGCTACATTTCACTGTGGAAAACATTCATGTGTGTATGCATGTACATGCAAATATATATAGTTTTGTTCACATATATTTACTTAAATATCTCTATATACTTAGGCATTAACAAATATGTAGTCTATGCATAAAAATATTGTTCAGATTCAGTATTTTTATATAAAACTATAAGCACCATTTAAGTGTTATATACCTAGTGCTACCCTGAATTATCTCCTAACAGTAATGGGACCATAAAGTTTCATATATTTTCATAGAAATTTGAGCAGATAGATCCAAGTTTGACTTCAATCGGGGAAAATAAGATGATTTTTGCAATTTTTTTATCTTATTTGTAGCACATCCTGGATCTTCCATCATATATCATTTAAAAATCCCTGTCCTCAGGGTCTTCTGGAAACCTATTGATTTTGACTTTTCCAAGACCTATGCATTGAAATGATTTGCTGAGGAATTCCCATTGGTGCAAATTTCATGACTGAATGGAATCTAATTCCTTAAAACCCTTTGTAATCTATCTTCCAAATAAGTTATAATTGTCATCCAAATCACTTAATCATTATTATTTTTACAGACTTAGTTGTTTGGTTCTTGTCCATCACTACTGAAGGAGACCAAAATAACATTGCTATGTTTGAGTCAAATTGCAGTGGGATCTACTGTGTCTAATCAGACCAATACAAACTCAGAATACTCTGCCACAGGTTGGGCACAAAATATTTTACAATCTTTTTTTTCTTCATAGTTACCCTTATCCAGCTATGGGACATGATGTTAACCAAGCAATCCTTCTCCCTTTCAGATTTCATTTCCAAAGTTTGTTTGCCTCAAATGATGGACAAAGAGCTAATACCAAGATTGTGGCAATATTAGTTTTCAATAGATACATTATATATGTTCACAGAATTTTACAATCACAAAAAATTTAAAATTGGAATGGAGGTTGGAGATAAATCTTATGCAACACACTCATGAAAATGAAGCAAATTTAGAATGTATATAAGTAGATATTTGGTCTTTTTTTAGGGAAGCTCTCAAACCCTCTATTGTTTGTGAATTATACCGTGGGCATCTCTACAGTTTCTCACATAGAATCATTCAGACCATTAGCCTTTTAGCCTTGAGAGGGATTTTTGAGGGGAGCAAAGTGATCATAGATTCAGAGCAAGAAGGTAACTGAAGTCCAAAGGCATCAAATTACTTATCCAAGTTTACAAATCCATCTCCTCCCTTGAATAGGCAAGGAAATTAAAGCCTGACGAGGCATTTTATGGAAGTAAAAAGAACAATGAACATGGAATAATAGCTTACCAACTGTGGAACAATGCCAAGTCATCTAGCCTTTCTGAACCTCGGTTTTTTTTTTTTCATCTCTATAAGAATATCAGTAACTACTTCACAGAGCGGAATTGAAGACCAAAAGAGATAATGAATTTTGCAGCACCACATGAATTAATGAAGAAGTATTTATTAAATACTTTATTCCAAACACCAAAATGAGCATTGAGAATATAGACAGATAAAATGATGTAATCTTATTGTCAACCATCTCACTTTCTTAGTTAGACTGACAGGATATAAAAGAAGGATAGAAACTCCAGAAATTCCTAATAGTGTAGCAACAGGACAAATGATAATGACTTTGAGTCTTAAAGTTGCAACATTAAATCCTATAACAATATCCAAAGCTACTAATGGGTGGGGGCATTTATGGTACAGTATAGGGGACTTTAGGATACATAGAGAGGAAAGTCAGTAAAGACTAGGAATTGTTCAGTCATTCAGCCATGTCTGACTCTGTTACCCAGTAGAGAACTTCATGTCAGTACCTTCTATCCTCCTCTATCTCTCAGTCAGTCCAAGTTCATGTTCTTTGTTTCTGTGACACTATCCATCTTCTGTGCTATCCACTTTCCGTTTTGACTTCAATCTTTACCATCAGGTCTTTATCAATGAGTTCTATCTTCTCGTTTAGGTGGTCAAGGCATTTAAACTTCAATATTTGACCTTCCAGTGAATAGCCCGAATTAATTTCTTGAAGTATTGACGTATTTGATCTCCTTGCATCACAAGGGACTCTCAAACATCTTCTCTAGTACAAAGATTTAAAAGTATCAATTCTGTGGCACTCAAATTCCATATAGTTCAACTCTCACAGCTATTATTGCTAATGGGAAAAAACATAGCTTTGAAATACAGACTTTGGTTGGCATTATGAAATCTCTGCTTCTCAATAATGCTGTCCAGATTTGCTATAGTTTTCCTTCCAAGGAGCAAGCGTCCTTTAATTTCATGACTACCATCACTATCTGCATTGATCTTTGAGCCCAAGAGCATAAAAAGTGACACTACTTCCATTTTTTTCATGTTTACCAAAAATGATGCAACCAAAAATGATGTTTACCAAATGATGCCAAGACCAAAGTTTGTTTGCTTGTTGTTTTGGTTTAGTTTTGATGTTTAGCTTCAAGTTATATTTTTCACTCTTCTTTTTTACCCTCATCAAAAGGCTTCTTAATTCTACTTCAATTTTTGCCAGTAGAATACTATTATCAGCCTATCTGAGATTGTTTAGGTTTTGTGATTTCCAGTTTATTCAAGAAATAAGCAATCATATTGCTCTTCCCACTTTGATACTTCTTTGGGATGTAGGTAGTTGCCCCTAAAGGCAACATGTGGAAGAAGTTTGTTTGTCATATAGATTTTAAATAGCTTACTTAAGTTTACTTAGGAACATCTAAGTGACAAATCCAGCTTCATGCATTTTTTAGCTCTGTGCCCCTGGGCAAGTCACTTAACTCTGTTTGCTTAAGTTTCCTCATGTGTAAAATGAGATGGAGAAGAAAATGGCAAAAGACTTCAGTATTTTTACCAAGAAAGCACCAAATGGGTTTACAAAATCATTCAAATAAGCAACAAAAAGTTCAATCAAGGAAAATAGTAGTAGATCTGTGTTCCTGGATTTCTTTGCACTACACCATGCTACTATCCTTGATTTGCTGTGAACATTTTCCAAACATAGACTGATGCCTCTCACCTGCGAGATTTTGATTCCAAGAATTATAATGACGGGTAGTATCAATATTGCATCTGCTGTTGACAAGTCATCATACAAAATTGATGAATCCTGGTGATCCTTTTAGAGGTTTCTAGACTCTGGAAAACAAATGTGCAACCTCTTCACAGAAGATTGCAAATGCATGCTCCTGATTTAGTTGAAAATATATTTAGCAACATCTATGACTCGACAGTCAATGACTCCCTGTTGGTTACATTTCTGAATAAGGCTCAAGGCAACATCCTGAGTTTTTCTTCAATGATGTCAATGGCAATTTGTGCTCATCAAAAAACACAGCTCCTCTCAAATCCATTCTCTGATTCTCTGGTTCAAATTCTAAATTAGGCATGGGAATGGCTGTCAACTATGCTGACAAGTTTTTTTCTTTCCTGGCAATTCTTACCAACATGCTTGGATTGTCATTCTGGATGCCAAATTCTTTAGGGTATAGTTTGAACTATTTGATCTCCAAAAGGATGGCTCTATCCCAGGTTGTGAAGTATCCCTTTCCCCTTCTCATTAGGTGATAGAACTACATTAATTCAAGGAGAACAGGTGTGCTTCATTGCCTATTGTAAATTTTAATAATTAATATTAAATAGACAGGTATTCTGGGAAATTCATGGGATAGATTCCATGCAGTAGCTCTATGGGTCTTTGCAATATGTTTAAGGACATAAGAAATTCAACCCTTCAATTTTATTATCCTAGCATTTGGAGAAGATAGGTAGTTTTAAAATGCATTTAAACTACTTCCCTACGATATAGTTTTTCTTGAGAAAAATGAATCCTTAGGTAGGAGAGACAATATATCCAAGATTGCTGTTTCCAATATAACTATGTAGGAAAATGGTACATAACTCTAATTTACTCCATGCTAAAACAAAGAGGCCTATCAGATATTGTCCATCTCCAACATTCTATCTCTCATCTTTGTACCTTTATGGAACTTTGAATTTATAGACATTAAATAAATGAATCTTACTCAGTTTCCATTTAAAAGGCAGCAAGTGGAGCTAGCCTCAGAAGCAAGAAAACATGGATTCAAGTCCTTTCTCTTAAATGTGACCCTAGGATAAGCAAGTAGACATACAATACCCTAAGGCAATCCTTAAAGAATGTAAAAGACAGAACCCAAGAAAATGAAGTTCTCTAACACTCTCTGTTATTCTAGACCAGGTCATGAATAGGAAAAAAATCTAGCTTTATTGGTATGTGATTTATGAAGTCTAGGCACACTTGAAATATATACACAATATATACACAATCTTGGACATTTCTGCCCCAAAATTCATTTGTCTGTATCAAAGAGTTACTTCAATGAGGACGGATTCACTTATTCCAATGCCTCCCTGCTATCTAGAGGATCAAATAGAAAATCATCTGGCTGGCTTTTAATGTTCTTTATTACATGGTGCCTTCCCACCTTTCTATTCTTCTTATAATTTATTACCCTGAAGCCAATGTAACTCTTCCTGTAATAAGTCATTACAACTTCCAACTCCTTTCCTTTTCCCTAACTGTCCTTAATGTCTAAAGTGGAGGCTTTTAGCTTGGGATTAGTATGAAAAACATAGTTAGGAGTTTACTGTGGTGGCAAAAAGGGAACTGTTGCAGATATGAGTCCTGAAAACTTCAAACTCTTTAATCCATACTTTTTCTCCTTATGTCCAATAGACAATTCTAAGCTTTATTACTAGTTATCTGAAATCAGCCAATATGTTACCGCCATTGTAGAGAGGATTTTAGAAGAATAATGTGAAGAATAGGAGGCTTCTTGGGAACAATGCAGTTGCATAAAAGCAATGTTAAGGGGTCCCAAGCAGTTTTGTTAAACTTCTGTCTGCCACCTCAAGAAGAATATAAAGTCAAGATCACATCAATTGTATTTGCCTTGGCCTTGTTAGATTTATTTTATCTAAAACTATATTGTTCATATAAATATTATCTCAAGGATGCAGATGCAAACAAAATTTGGGCCCAACCCTGTCACAAGACAGTGACTGATCAAATGAAGAAAAGAAGCAGTGACTGTGAAAATAAGAAATAATTACAGAAGGAATATTTCAGCCCTCATCAGACTCCTGAAAGCATGAAGAAAGTGTGTGGCAGCAAATGAACTGTTAAAAATTCATTCCCCAGTCACTTGCTGATAACTTCCAATGATTATTATGGATTGTTGCCCATAAAAAGACGACCCATGGAACATATGACCCAATACACAAGGCACCAGATTTCATTTCAGAGGCCCTGGATACAAGTTTCACTTGTTATGATTAGCAAAGAAATCATCTCCCTGATGCTGGAGTCTACCCTCTGAAACTATCACCAAGATCTTTTTGATCCTTATTTATTTCTTTAAGTAGTTTGTTTGTAGATATTTACATGTTCCTTTCCCTTCTACTCAAAGTTGTGAGTACCTGAGGGCAAAAATTGTATTCGCCTTTCCTTGTATCCCCAATGTCTAGCATAGTGCCTGGTACATTATAGACTTCTTTTTTACATTTTAAAATTTATATTCATCCATATAAACATGCATATTTTTAAGTTACAAAGTTCCCTTCCACCCTCCCTCCCAATGCCCCTCCCCTCAATGAGGAACAGTCAGGTTAGCATTGTACTTACAAAGTTTGGTAAATATGTTTACAGATTAGTTATCTTTGGCATGAGGAATTAGGATTAAGGGAAAGAGATCCATAAGAGATAGTTTTTGTAAAGTGTTCATCAGAAAGGGAAGGGTTGGTTTTTTCTTTCTGTTTTGTTTTTGTATTGTTTTTCTTCCTCTGGATGGGGGATAATATAGTCAGTCCCTAACCAGTCAAATGCAACTGTCCTAACTCTCTGGAATGCCAAGAGGAGCTACTTCCATTAGGGTTGATCATCTCATAATGTTGTTGTTGGATATCATAAATAATAAATATCTTTCTTGACCTCAGTTTCCCGATATGAAAAAATAGGGAATTGTACTTTATGGTATTTGAGGTTCCTTCTAAATTACAAATCTGAAATAATGAGGTGAGTAGAAATATTCAATAAAAGACCCTCAAAGCTAGCAGAGTACCAAAGGGGCCATTTATAGGGAAATGAACATCACATTGAAAAGAAGAAAGACATCTAAAAGATGTCTGGAAAATTAAGTTGGCTTAGAAGCTGATAGCACTGTCTTCTCTCCTAATTAATCCAAAACAGATGCATATTCAATAAAGATGCATATTTTACTGTCTGTATCTCTATATTAACCATCCCGACCCTTTCCTAGAATATTGTTGAAGATAATCAGGGTGGAAAACACATTCAAGAGCTAAAAAAAATTCCCATCCACATTCCAAAGAAGCATTTTTTCTACCTGTACATGTTCAACTGGATACCAGACACCAAAGTCTGTGCTCTTCCATCTGCAATGGTGTTTCGCAGTGAATACAAATAATAGATTCTCATCTCACTTAGGGAGTTGATTTATGAAGACATGAGGCATCTGTCTCAGGTTCACCCAAGAGTTGGATATCTGACTATTCTTGCTACCATTCTTTCCATCATTGACAAGTATAGTCAATATTCTCAGGGGGAAGGCCCCCAGTCTATGACAGGAACTCAGGAAGTGAAAGGAAAGATAAAGAAAGCTTGTAATTACATAGAAGCTTCCAGGTATGCTATTCTAATAACCCAGGAACCATCCAGATGCTTGTGTTTTCAGATGTGATATCTTCTGTCAATACCATTGGGCTCAAATGCATTTTGTTTAATTAGCTAAATATTGTTGAAACAGTTCACAGTGAATAATATGCATTGCTGTAGCAGTTTAAATGACAATCCTTTAGCTTAAAGGATATTAAATTTAAGTAAGTTTAAAACATTACTTATTGCTTTGTGATATTTTAGCGTTTTTATTTATCTTTTGTTTATTTGTGAGGGTAGGAAGTAGCATTTTACTAAGCTAGGCTTTCAATCCTGGTTTGCCACATACAAGCTTAGTGAAATGTGGAACTTAAGTATTACTGTGAATCTCAGTTTTCCCAACTGTAAAATGGGAAAGCCCATTTCAAATAACTCATTCTGTAAAAGTTTTGTAAATAGCATTTCAGTTTCATTGGGATTTTATATACACTGATGACTGTCGCTTCTTTAGAAATCTTTAAGAGTAAATTATCTAGGTTTATCATCAATAACAATGATCAGTGCAGCAGAGTTTAAGAGGGCACATAGTTATGTCACTAACTTAAAAGATTGCTGGCTTTTGTATAGAAGTTTCAGGAAACAAATCCTTATTTATTATTACTTGTATACCTTCTTCTGTAGTGTAATCCACATCTTATTTCACTCAAATTTCCAAACTCATTTTTGGCCTATTACTCTAGCTCTCCATATATCTAGAGAAGTTATATAAGAGAACTTTATTGGGGGGGGGCAGAGATGACACAATGACAATTGATTTACATTTTGATATTATGTGTGTTCTATCCTGTAAGATAACATAGATCATGTTAATAACTTCTAATCATCAATACCTGCTGGCTGGATCCCAGAGGGACCAAGAATCTTCCCTCCCAATGGAACAAAGACAATCTCCTCAATTAATAGTTCAGGTCATACATAAGATCCTTAATTTTTTGAAGGCTTTCTATTTTAAGTACTTGGGTCATAAGTCCACATGGAGACACTCTAAGAGCATCTGGAATAAATCTCTCTAGATTTAGCTATTATTCTTGATACTTTTGGAAATTTGCTGATTATATGCATACACACAGCCAGAAGTCAAGCCTCCTCAGGATTTTTTCAGAAAAAGAATACCTGAAGTAGGCCTTAGGATTCAAATCAAACTATTTGTTGTCTCTCAGTACCAAAAACAACTCATCACTTGAATCAAAGTGACAAATTTTTTATTGGCCCATTGCTGATACAATGCACCTTATCAGATTATATGGAAGGATTCCTTCAAACACTCAAGAAGAACCCAGTAATAACACTACCAGTTGAAGATGTCTAAGAAAAAAGGAAAAATGTTCTCTATTTTCAAAAATATAAATACCTTTTTCCTTTCAAAAAAACTGAACCCAAACAAAGAGGTTGTCCATCTGTTGCTGAATGTCTGAAGAAGCTGATGTGTAAATATCACAATACATCCCCAGTTAAATTACAACTTTCCAATTTCATTATTCACAGCCTTCCAAATAAAATTTCATCTTTTCCTTAGATATCACTCCAAAAGGAAAGCAAAGATAGTTGAAGATAGTTAAGGAAATGGTACTTTGAAAATTAAAATCTAACCAATTTAATTGAAGCATCAAAGCAAAGGGATTCTATGGTTAACCTTCAGTAAAATGCCTCTGACAAATATGAACAAAAAAAATAAATCAGCTATTATTTATTAAGTACTTAATATACACCAGGCAGAAAGGCAGTAGCCAAGAATTTTTAAAATGTTTGCCATGTGAGATACTGATGAGAGAAAATAACGATTAAAATCATCCCTACCAATGGTACAGCATTGTGATGAATGCAAAGTTACTAAAAAAATGGCAAGCTGTCAAAAAAAAAAAAAGACAAAACAAAATCTAAACACCACTTCCAAGGTGGAGCAAAGATAATGTCATTAAGGTAGAAAGCTCCTGGAGTTTTTCCTCTAAAAACTTTCAATGAGGCCTCTTAATGGTTGCTAAAGTTACAAAACCCACTAAAAAACAGTGGAAACAACTTTTAAGGAAGATAACTTGGAGGAACTTCAGGAAAAATTCTGTCTGGTAGGTAAAAGGGGAGTAGAGCCCAGTATAGCAGAAGACCTGGGAAGTCAAAGGGAGATTTTTACAGTCATGAGAGTTCAAACCACAACTAGGAGAGCAAGGGGGAATCAACTTGCAGCACCAGAAACACCAGACTGCAAAGCCAGGATTCAAAACCCTGGCCACCAGCAAAAAAAAACAACAAAAAAAAAACAATTTAAATACCAGGCAATAACAGTCATGATTGCAGAGGACTTATCAGCTTCAACATTAAAGGATCAGAGAACTTAAAATAAGATATTTTGGATGGTAAGAAACTTGGATTACAACAAATAACAAACTACCTTGCAAAATTCAGCACAGTATTTCAGGGGAAAAGATGGATTTTCAACAAAATAAAGAATTTTCAATCTTACCTAAAAAAGATGAGAATGGAACAGGAAATTTGATCTTCTAATGCAAGACTCAAAGAGATGCATAAAAAGGTAATTTTCTTTAACTATAAAGGACATATGAAGAAAGATATTATCTGAAATGAAAGAACTGATAAATAAGATGTATATATATTATATATATATATAATTTTACATTTCTTTTTCTAATGTGGGTTTCTAAAGGTAATCATTTCTAGGTGGTGGGGGAGATAAAAAGAAAAAAATGACAATTTTATTTTTCTAGGTGGATTTACAGTTTCATGTAAAATCACCATTATTATTGTACTGTTTTATAAAATATGCTTTTTTATTTCACAAATTTAAAATAAAACTAAGAGTCTCCTGGAAGTTTCATTTTGCTGCCAGTCAAGTGATGATTCCAAATTTGGAAATAATCCTTGGACATTCAATCTATTTCTCAGTTCATTTAAAATAATTTATAAATTGATAGAATATGAATGGACAAATGGATGGAAAACTTATGGTTAGAGCTTGACTGGTTTAATTTTCTAGAACCCAGAGCCACTTCTATCACAAGTTGAAGCCTTGAAATAGGGCTTCCATGGAGGAATACATGGAAGAAAGAGAAGATTATGGGATCATGGCTGAAAAGTCCTTCAGAGATCAGTTGTTTCAATTTCTTCATTTTAGATGTGATAAAACTAAGATCCAGAGAAGTAAGGAGACATATTGAAGGTCATATGAATAGATCATGGCAAAACTAAGAATTGAATTAAGGTTTTCTTCCATGTTTAGCCATTCTCCAATTGATGGATATTTCTTCAATTTCCAATTCCACCAATTCAACTGGGATGTCAAAGAGAAATTTTTACAGTTCATCCAAGTTTTCAGTGCAGCTCTCCCAGTCATGAAGTTCCAAACCACAGAAAGGAGAGCAAAGGGGAGCCAACTGGCAACACTAGAAACACTAGATTGGAAAGTCAGGATCCAAAACCCTGGCCAACAGTAAAAAATGCATGGAACTCTATACCTTGTACCATAGAAATGAAGCTCAACTGATAAAATGACCAAAAAAAAAAATTCAATTCCAAATCCAGTATTCTCTCCACTGCAGTTTTGTTTGGTTTATGTCTAAGAAAGGAATAATAATTTGAATCTAAACTACCTCCCTGCCTGTGACCTACTGAACTTATTTCAGCCAGCTTTCACTCTTCATTCTTGGCAGATACTTTCCTGATTTGTTCTCCTGAACTAAATTCTCCATCCCAATCACAAAATCATGAGTTATCATTGATAAGTTATGTTAGAAAAGGAATTGATGATGATAAAATGCAACATACATTCCCATTAAAATACTAGAAAGTTTAAGAATAAATGGAGGTTTCCTTAAAATAACAAATGGCATCTATGTAAAACCATCAACAAATATAATAGGTAATAGTAATAAACTTGGAACATTTCCAATAAAATCAGGGGTGAAACAAGAATTCTGATTATCACAATTACTATTCAATATAGTATTAGAAATGTTAGCTGTAGCAATGAGAAGAAAAGGAAATTGAAGAAATAAGAATTGGCAATGAGGAACCAAAGCTTTCACTCCTTGCAGATGATATGGTGGTATACCTAGAGAACCCAAGAAAATCATCTAAAACACTATTTCAAACAATTAACTAATTCAGTAAAGTAGCAGGGTATAAAAGAAACCCACATAAATCATCAGCATTTCTATATACGAACCACAAAGCCCAAGAGCAATAGATAGAATGAGGAATTCCATGTAAAGTTACTATAGACAACATTAAACACTTGAGAATCTACCACCCAAGAAAAACCTAGAAACTGGATGAACTCAATTGTAAAGCACTTCTTACCCAAATAAAGTCAGATCTCAATAACTGAAAAAAATGTCAGTTGTTCATGGTTAGGTCTAACTAATATAATAAAAATGACAATTCTATCCAAATTAAATAGCTCATTAAATGCCATTTCAACTAAACTACCAAATAATTATTTTACCAAACTAGGAAAAAAATAGCAACAAAATTCATCTAAAGTTTAAAAAAAGGTCAAGAATAGCAAGGAAACTGATAAAAAAACAATGTAAAGTAAGGTGCTCTAGCTCTCCTGGATCTAAAACTATACTATAAATTTGCAATCATCAAAACTAACTGGTGCTGATGAAATAGAGTGATAGATCAGTGGATTAGAATAGGTTCAAAGAAACTGTAGCAAATGTCTACAGCAGTCATCTGTTTCACAAATCCACAAATCAGCTTCTAGGATAAAACTCACTATTTGACAAAAATTTTGGGGAAAATGGAAAATAGTATGGCAAAAACTAGGCCTAGACCTACATTTTATACCCTATACCAAAATAAGGTCAAAATGGGAACAGGGTTTAGACATAGAGGGCGACACCATAGTTAAATTAATAGATTAAGAAATGCTCTATCAAATCTATGGAAAGAGGATAATTTTATGAGCAAACAAGAATTAGAGCACATTATAAGCTGAAAAATGAATGATTTTGACTATATAAAATTAAAAAGCATTTGCACTAATAAAATCAATGCTGCCAAAATTAGAAGGAAAGCAGAAAGGTGGAAACAATCTTCACAATCAGGAGTTCTGATGAAGGTCTCATTTCTAAAATATATAGAAAATCACATCAAATTTATAAGGTTACAAGTCATTCCCCAATTGGTAAATGAGCAAAGAATATGAATAGACAGTTTTCAAATGAAGAAATTAATGCTATATATAAAATCATATGAAAAATGTTTCATGATAGAGAAATGCAAATTAAAACAATGAAATATCACCTCATACCTATCAGATTGGCCAAGATGAGAAAAAAGGAAAGATGATCAATGTTGGAGAAGTTAGGAGAGGATTGGGACATTAATACATTGCTGGTAGAGTTGTGAACACATCCAACCTTTCTGGAGAGCAATATGGATCTATGCCCAAAGAGCAAGAAAAATATTCATTCCCTTTGACCCAGCAATTCTAATTCTAGACCTGTATCCAGAAGAAATCATAAAAAAAATGAGAAAATTCCCTACTTATCCCCAAATATTCATAGCAGCTCTTTTTGTAGTGGCAAAGAATTGGAAAATGAAGGAATGCCCATCCATTGGG